>NW_026646567.1:0-49603 GCF_949987535.1 Balaenoptera acutorostrata
GGTGTAAAGCGCCATAAACACAGCCGTGAAAAGCAGCTAAACCCCATTATAAAAATAAATTACTTTTCAAAACCCGTGAAACAAAGACAGTGAAAGAGAGAGAAATTCTTACAAAATTCGTTCAGGGGCTGTGATGCAACCTGGATTGACCATATCTAGACCCACAGCTGATTGAGACATAAGGGTGGACACTCTTGGGGCTGAGAGGTTCGGTGAGGTTGGGTGAGCCAACGCAGACCCTTTCAAGTAATACTGCATGATACCCATCCCTTGGGTCCCAAATCTCCAGGTTCAAGGCATCTTCCTACGTCGAAAACAGGCATGAGAAACCCAGAAGATGGTACACCGTGTGATCGGGAAAGGTTTCTAAAACGCACCTCATTTCTCATCTCCTTTGCTCGGGTTCGCCATTCCAGCCGATTTACTAGCCATCTCCCTCCTTGGAGAATCAGCACCTTTAACCTCCTGTTCCGTACAGGGTGCAATTTGTCCTGAGGATGAACGGGAAGAGGGGGAACCAATGAGAGACTAGCTCTAGGTGTTGGGACAGGCACAGGTCACTCTATTTTCCCATCAGGAAGAAGAATTAAGCACAAGCTCAGCCTGCCCCCAGAACCAGAAGAGGGCCTGAAGCAATCCTGCGCTTTTGCGGCCAGCTCCCAAAAAAGCGAGTTGAAAAATGGAGCTCAGGGGCACTGCAATTCACAAACCTGCAGAGTTTTAAATGATACCTCTCGTCCACAAATATATTAAGGGAAGGCAACGAAGAGGCTTTGAAAGCAAGGCAGGATTGCAGGAAACAGATTTCACGAGGTAGATTCGAATCGCCTTGAAAGCACATGAAAAGCGGCAAAACGTGGACAATGATGCCCTTGGCCAAAAAGGGCGTATGCGTTTTTTCCTGAATATATTCAGGAAAAAACGCATACGCCCTTTTTGGCCAACCAAGCAACCTGGAAAGGCCAATCAGCGCTCCAAAGAAGTCTCGCTTCCAGCGGGCAAAAGGGCCATGCGGAAAAAAGTGTCCAAACCAGAAATGCAGGACCGGCCATGGAGAAATGGGAGCCTTGCTACGCTGATGGGTGGGATGTAAATTGCCAACAGCCACTCTGGAGAAGTGTACGGTGTGTTCGGAAACATCTAAAAAACACAGCTTGGAGAGCATAGGGCACTTCCACTCATGGGCGTATAAATTGGGAAAACTAAAAATCAGCAAGACACAGGCACCCCAAAGTTTAGGGCTGCTCTGTTGACAAGAACCCCCACTTCATTACACCTTCAATATCCTAGGAAAGAGAAAAATGGATAAAGAAGTTGGGGTCCTCATGTACAATGGAATATCACTCAGCCATGAAATCAACGTCATAAGGCTTGTAGCAGCACGATGAGTGGATTTAGGTACGACGATTCTAAGTGAAATAAGTCACACAGAAAAAGACACTTATCCTAAGATATCACTTCTAGAGGGAATGTAAAAACCGCTACACTTGAACTGAATTACAAAACAGAACAGAGTCACAAGTTTAGGAAACACACTACGGCTGCTGAACGGGAAAGGTGAGGTGGGGTGATGCATAAAACAAGGGTTTCAAATTAGCTCAGATACCGTTCCATAAACCCAATATGTAAGAGACAAGACCTATTCCTTTTTCAGTGAACTGGACTCAACACCCCCTATTCACCGCACAAGAATATATCTGACTAGTAAGAATCTTCAAACCTATGTATTGATATCTCTCTGTAAGTGAGTCAAGGGGGTGTAAAGCGGCATAAACACAGCCGTGAAAAGCAGCTAAACCCCATTATAAAAATAAATTACTTTTCAAAACCCGTGAAACAAAGACAGTGAAAGAGAGAGAAATTCTTCCAAAATTCGTTCAGGGGCTGTGATGCAACCTGGATTGACCATATCTAGACCCACAGCTGATTGAGACATAAGGGTGGACACTCTTGGGGCTGAGAGGTTCGGTGAGGTTGGGTGAGCCAACGCAGACCCTTTCAAGTAATACTGCATGGTACCCATCCCATGGGTCCCAAATCTCCAGGTTCAAGGGCATCTTCCTACGTCGAAAACAGGCATGAGAAACCCAGAAGATGGTACACCGTGTGATCGGGAAAGGTTTCTAAAACGCACCTCATTTCTCATCTCCTTTGCTCGGGTTCGCCATTCCAGCCGATTTACTAGCCATCTCCCTCCTTGGAGAATCAGCACCTTTAACCTCCTGTTCCGTACAGGTTGCAATTTGTCCTGAGGATGAACGGGAAGAGGGGGAACCAATGAGAGACTAGCTCTAGGTGTTGGGACAGGCACAGGTCACTCTATTTTCCCATCAGGAAGAAGAATTAAGCACAAGCTCAGCCTGCCCCCCAGAACCAGAAGAGGGCCTGAAGCAATCCTGCGCTTTTGCGGCCAGCTCCCAAAAAAGCGAGTTGAAAAATGGAGCTCAGGGGCACTGCAATTCACAAACCTGCAGAGTTTTAAATGATACCTCTCGTCCACAAATATATTAAGGGAAGGCAACGAAGAGGCTTTGAAAGCAAGGCAGAATTGCAGGAAACAGATTTCAGGAGGTAGATTCGAATCGCCTTGAAAGCACATGAAAAGCGGCAAAACGTGGACAATGATGCCCTTGGCCAAAAAGGGCGTATGCGTTTTTTCCTGAATATATTCAGGAAAAAACGCATACGCCCTTTTTGGCCAACCAAGCAACCTGGAAAGGCCAATCAGCGCTCCAAAGAAGTCTCGCTTCCCAGCGGGCAAAAGGGCCATGCGGAAAAAAGTGTCCAAACCAGAAATGCAGGACCGGCCATGGAGAAATGGGAGCCTTGCTACGCTGATGGGTGGGATGTAAATTGCCAACAGCCACTCTGGAGAAGTGTACGGTGTGTTCTGAAACATCTAAAAAACACAGCTTGGAGAGCATAGGGCACTTCCACTCATGGGCGTATAAATTGGGAAAACTAAAAATCAGCAAGACACAGGCACCCCAAAGTTTAGGGCTGCTCTGTTGACAAGAACCCCCACTTCATTACACCTTCAATATCCTAGGAAAGAGAAAAATGGATAAAGAAGTTGGGGTCCTCATGTACAATGGAATATCACTCAGCCATGAAATCAACGTCATAAGGCTAGTAGCAGCACGATGAGTGGATTTAGGTACGACGATTCTAAGTGAAATAAGTCACACAGAAAAAGACACTTATCATAAGATATCACTTCTAGAGGGAATGTAAAAACCGCTACACTTGAACTGAATTACAAAACAGAACAGAGTCACACGTTTAGAAAACACACTACGGCTGCTGAACGGGAAAGGTGAGGTGGGGTGATGCATAAAACAAGGGTTTCAAATTAGCTCAGATACCGTTCCATAAACCCAATATGTAAGAGACAAGACCTATTCCTTTTTCAGTGAACTGGACTCAACACCCCCTATTCACCGCACAAGAATATATCTGACTAGTAAGAATCTTCAAACCTATGTATTGATATCTCTCTGTAAGTGAGTCAAGGGGGTGTAAAGCGGCATAAACACAGCCGTGAAAAGCAGCTAAACCCCATTATAAAAATAAATTACTTTTCGGGCTTCCCTGGTGGCGCAGTGGTTGAGAGTCTGCCTGCCAATGCAGGGGACACGGGTTCGAGCCCTGGTCTGGGAAGATCCCACATGCCGCGGAGCAACTGGGCCCGTGAGCCACAACTACTGAGCCTGCGCGTCTGGAGCCTGTGCTCCACAACAAGAGAGGCCGCGATAGTGAGAGGCCCGCGCACCGCGATGAAGAGTGGCCCCCACTTGCCGCAACTAGAGAAAGCCCTCGCACAGAAACGAAGACCCAACACAGCCAAATATGAAAATAAATAAATAAATAATATTAAAAAAAAAAAAAAGAAAAAAAAAAATAATAAATTACTTTTCAAAACCCGTGAAACAAAGACAGTGAAAGAGAGAGAAATTCTTACAAAATTCGTTCAGGGGCTGTGATGCAACCTGGATTGACCATATCTAGACCCACAGCTGATTGAGACATAAGGGTGGACACTCTTGGGGCTGAGAGGTTCGGTGAGGTTGGGTGAGCCAACGCAGACCCTTTCAAGTAATACTGCATGGTACCCATCCCATGGGTCCCAAATCTCCAGGTTCAAGGGCATCTTCCTACGTCGAAAACAGGCATGAGAAACCCAGAAGATGGTACACCGTGTGATCGGGAAAGGTTTCTAAAACGCACCTCATTTCTCATCTCCTTTGCTCGGGTTCGCCATTCCAGCCGATTTACTAGCCATCTCCCTCCTTGGAGAATCAGCACCTTTAACCTCCTGTTCCGTACAGGTTGCAATTTGTCCTGAGGATGAACGGGAAGAGGGGGAACCAATGAGAGACTAGCTCTAGGTGTTGGGACAGGCACAGGTCACTCTATTTTCCCATCAGGAAGAAGAATTAAGCACAAGCTCAGCCTGCCCCCCAGAACCAGAAGAGGGCCTGAAGCAATCCTGCGCTTTTGCGGCCAGCTCCCAAAAAAGCGAGTTGAAAAATGGAGCTCAGGGGCACTGCAATTCACAAACCTGCAGAGTTTTAAATGATACCTCTCGTCCACAAAAATATTAAGGGAAGGCAACGAAGAGGCTTTGAAAGCAAGGCAGAATTGCAGGAAACAGATTTCAGGAGGTAGATTCGAATCGCCTTGAAAGCACATGAAAAGCGGCAAAACGTGGACAATGATGCCCTTGGCCAAAAAGGGCGTATGCGTTTTTTCCTGAATATATTCAGGAAAAAACGCATACGCCCTTTTTGGCCAACCAAGCAACCTGGAAAGGCCAATCAGCGCTCCAAAGAAGTCTCGCTTCCCAGCGGGCAAAAGGGCCATGCGGAAAAAAGTGTCCAAACCAGAAATGCAGGACCGGCCATGGAGAAATGGGAGCCTTGCTACGCTGATGGGTGGGATGTAAATTGCCAACAGCCACTCTGGAGAAGTGTACGGTGTGTTCTGAAACATCTAAAAAACACAGCTTGGAGAGCATAGGGCACTTCCACTCATGGCCGTATAAATTGGGAAAACTAAAAATCAGCAAGACACAGGCACCCCAAAGTTTAGGGCTGCTCTGTTGACAAGAACCACCACTTCATTACACCTTAAATATCCTAGGAAAGAGAAAAATGGATAAAGAAGTTGGGGTCCTCATGTACAATGGAATATCACTCAGCCATGAAATCAACGTCATAAGGCTAGCAGCAGCACGATGAATGGATTTAGGTACGACGATTCTAAGTGAAATAAGTCACACAGAAAAAGACACTTATCCTAAGATATCACTTCTAGAGGGAATGTAAAAACCGCTACACTTGAACTGAATTACAAAACAGAACAGAGTCACACGTTTAGAAAACACACTATGGCTGCTGGACGGGAAAGGTGAGGTGGGGTGATGCATAAAACAAGGGTTTCAAATTAGCTCAGATACCGTTCCATAAACCCAATATGTAAGAGACAAGACCTATTCCTTTTTCAGTGAACTGGACTCAACACCCCCTATTCACCGCACAAGAATATATCTGACTAGTAAGAATCTTCAAACCTATGTATTGATATCTCTCTGTAAGTGAGTCAAGGGGGTGTAAAGCGCCATAAACACAGCCGTGAAAAGCAGCTAAACCCCATTATAAAAATAAATTACTTTTCAAAACCCGTGAAACAAAGACAGTGAAAGAGAGAGAAATTCTTACAAAATTCGTTCAGGGGCTGTGATGCAACCTGGATTGACCATATCTAGACCCACAGCTGATTGAGACATAAGGGTGGACACTCTTGGGGCTGAGAGGTTCGGTGAGGTTGGGTGAGCCAACGCAGACCCTTTCAAGTAATACTGCATGATACCCATCCCTTGGGTCCCAAATCTCCAGGTTCAAGGGCATCTTCCTACGTCGAAAACAGGCATGAGAAACCCAGAAGATGGTACACCGTGTGATCGGGAAAGGTTTCTAAAACGCACCTCATTTCTCATCTCCTTTGCTCGGGTTCGCCATTCCAGCCGATTTACTAGCCATCTCCCTCCTTGGAGAATCAGCACCTTTAACCTCCTGTTCCGTACAGGGTGCAATTTGTCCTGAGGATGAACGGGAAGAGGGGTAACCAATGAGAGACTAGCTCTAGGTGTTGGGACAGGCACAGGTCACTCTATTTTCCCATCAGGAAGAAGAATTAAGCACAAGCTCAGCCTGCCCCCCAGAACCAGAAGAGGGCCTGAAGCAATCCTGCGCTTTTGCGGCCAGCTCCCAAAAAAGCGAGTTGAAAAATGGAGCTCAGGGGCACTGCAATTCACAAACCTGCAGAGTTTTAAATGATACCTCTCGTCCACAAATATATTAAGGGAAGGCAACGAAGAGGCTTTGAAAGCAAGGCAGAATTGCAGGAAACAGATTTCAGGAGGTAGATTCGAATCACCTTGAAAGCACATGAAAAGCGGCAAAACGTGGACAATGATGCCCTTGGCCAAAAAGGGCGTATGCGTTTTTTCCTGAATATATTCAGGAAAAAACGCATACGCCCTTTTTGGCCAACCAAGCAACCTGGAAAGGCCAATCAGCGCTCCAAAGAAGTCTCGCTTCCCAGCGGGCAAAAGGGCCATGCGGAAAAAAGTGTCCAAACCAGAAATGCAGGACCGGCCATGGAGAAATGGGAGCCTTGCTACGCTGATGGGTGGGATGTAAATTGCCAACAGCCACTCTGGAGAAGTGTACGGTGTGTTCGGAAACATCTAAAAAACACAGCTTGGAGAGCATAGGGCACTTCCACTCATGGCCGTATAAATTGGGAAAACTAAAAATCAGCAAGACACAGGCACCCCAAAGTTTAGGGCTGCTCTGTTGACAAGAACCCCCACTTCATTACACCTTCAATATCCTAGGAAAGAGAAAAATGGATAAAGAAGTTGGGGTCCTCATGTACAATGGAATATCACTCAGCCATGAAATCAACGTCATAAGGCTAGTAGCAGCACGATGAGTGGATTTAGGTACGACGATTCTAAGTGAAATAAGTCACACAGAAAAAGACACTTATCCTAAGATATCACTTCTAGAGGGAATGTAAAAACCGCTACACTTGAACTGAATTACAAAACAGAACAGAGTCACACGTTTAGGAAACACACTACGGCTGCTGAACGGGAAAGGTGAGGTGGGGTGATGCATAAAACAAGGGTTTCAAATTAGCTCAGATACCGTTCCATAAACCCAATATGTAAGAGACAAGACCTATTCCTTTTTCAGTGAACTGGACTCAACACCCCCTATTCACCGCACAAGAATATATCTGACTAGTAAGAATCTTCAAACCTATGTATTGATATCTCTCTGTAAGTGAGTCAAGGGGGTGTAAAGCGGCATAAACACAGCCGTGAAAAGCAGCTAAACCCCATTATAAAAATAAATTACTTTTCAAAACCCGTGAAACAAAGACAGTGAAAGAGAGAGAAATTCTTACAAAATTCGTTCAGGGGCTGTGATGCAACCTGCATTGACCATATCTAGACCCACAGCTGATTGAGACATAAGGGTGGACACTCTTGGGGCTGAGAGGTTCGGTGAGGTTGGGTGAGCCAACGCAGACCCTTTCAAGTAATACTGCATGGTACCCATCCCATGGGTCCCAAATCTCCAGGTTCAAGGGCATCTTCCTACGTCGAAAACAGGCATGAGAAACCCAGAAGATGGTACACCGTGTGATCGGGAAAGGTTTCTAAAACGCACCTCATTTCTCATCTCCTTTGCTCGGGTTCGCCATTCCAGCCGATTTACTAGCCATCTCCCTCCTTGGAGAATCAGCACCTTTAACCTCCTGTTCCGTACAGGTTGCAATTTGTCCTGAGGATGAACGGGAAGAGGGGGAACCAATGAGAGACTAGCTCTAGGTGTTGGGACAGGCACAGGTCACTCTATTTTCCCATCAGGAAGAAGAATTAAGCACAAGCTCAGCCTGCCCCCCAGAACCAGAAGAGGGCCTGAAGCAATCCTGCGCTTTTGCGGCCAGCTCCCAAAAAAGCGAGTTGAAAAATGGAGCTCAGGGGCACTGCAATTCACAAACCTGCAGAGTTTTAAATGATACCTCTCGTCCACAAATATATTAAGGGAAGGCAACGAAGAGGCTTTGAAAGCAAGGCAGAATTGCAGGAAACAGATTTCAGGAGGTAGATTCGAATCGCCTTGAAAGCACATGAAAAGCGGCAAAACGTGGACAATGATGCCCTTGGCCAAAAAGGGCGTATGCGTTTTTTCCTGAATATATTCAGGAAAAAACGCATACGCCCTTTCTGGCCAACCAAGCAACCTGGAAAGGCCAATCAGCGCTCCAAAGAAGTCTCGCTTCCCAGCGGGCAAAAGGGCCATGCGGAAAAAAGTGTCCAAACCAGAAATGCAGGACCGGCCATGGAGAAATGGGAGCCTTGCTACGCTGATGGGTGGGATGTAAATTGCCAACAGCCACTCTGGAGAAGTGTACGGTGTGTTCGGAAACATCTAAAAAACACAGCTTGGAGAGCATAGGGCACTTCCACTCATGGCCGTATAAATTGGGAAAACTAAAAATCAGCAAGACACAGGCACCCCAAAGTTTAGGGCTGCTCTGTTGACAAGAACCCCCACTTCATTACACCTTCAATATCCTAGGAAAGAGAAAAATGGATAAAGAAGTTGGGGTCCTCATGTACAATGGAATATCACTCAGCCATGAAATCAACGTCATAAGGCTAGTAGCAGCACGATGAGTGGATTTAGGTACGACGATTCTAAGTGAAATAAGTCACACAGAAAAAGACACTTATCCTAAGATATCACTTCTAGAGGGAATGTAAAAACCGCTACACTTGAACTGAATTACAAAACAGAACAGAGTCACACGTTTAGGAAACACACTACGGCTGCTGAACGGGAAAGGTGAGGTGGGGTGATGCATAAAACAAGGGTTTCAAATTAGCTCAGATACCGTTCCATAAACCCAATATGTAAGAGACAAGACCTATTCCTTTTTCAGTGAACTGGACTCAACACCCCCTATTCACCGCACAAGAATATATCTGACTAGTAAGAATCTTCAAACCTATGTATTGATATCTCTCTGTAAGTGAGTCAAGGGGGTGTAAAGCGGCATAAACACAGCCGTGAAAAGCAGCTAAACCCCATTATAAAAATAAATTACTTTTCAAAACCCGTGAAACAAAGACAGTGAAAGAGAGAGAAATTCTTCCAAAATTCGTTCAGGGGCTGTGATGCAACCTGGATTGACCATATCTAGACCCACAGCTGATTGAGACATAAGGGTGGACACTCTTGGGGCTGAGAGGTTCGGTGAGGTTGGGTGAGCCAACGCAGACCCTTTCAAGTAATACTGCATGGTACCCATCCCATGGGTCCCAAATCTCCAGGTTCAAGGGCATCTTCCTACGTCGAAAACAGGCATGAGAAACCCAGAAGATGGTACACCGTGTGATCGGGAAAGGTTTCTAAAACGCACCTCATTTCTCATCTCCTTTGCTCGGGTTCGCCATTCCAGCCGATTTACTAGCCATCTCCCTCCTTGGAGAATCAGCACCTTTAACCTCCTGTTCCGTACAGGTTGCAATTTGTCCTGAGGATGAACGGGAAGAGGGGGAACCAATGAGAGACTAGCTCTAGGTGTTGGGACAGGCACAGGTCACTCTATTTTCCCATCAGGAAGAAGAATTAAGCACAAGCTCAGCCTGCCCCCCAGAACCAGAAGAGGGCCTGAAGCAATCCTGCGCTTTTGCGGCCAGCTCCCAAAAAAGCGAGTTGAAAAATGGAGCTCAGGGGCACTGCAATTCACAAACCTGCAGAGTTTTAAATGATACCTCTCGTCCACAAATATATTAAGGGAAGGCAACGAAGAGGCTTTGAAAGCAAGGCAGAATTGCAGGAAACAGATTTCAGGAGGTAGATTCGAATCGCCTTGAAAGCACATGAAAAGCGGCAAAACGTGGACAATGATGCCCTTGGCCAAAAAGGGCGTATGCGTTTTTTCCTGAATATATTCAGGAAAAAACGCATACGCCCTTTTTGGCCAACCAAGCAACCTGGAAAGGCCAATCAGCGCTCCAAAGAAGTCTCGCTTCCCAGCGGGCAAAAGGGCCATGCGGAAAAAAGTGTCCAAACCAGAAATGCAGGACCGGCCATGGAGAAATGGGAGCCTTCCTACGCTGATGGGTGGGATGTAAATTGCCAACAGCCACTCTGGAGAAGTGTACGGTGTGTTCTGAAACATCTAAAAAACACAGCTTGGAGAGCATAGGGCACTTCCACTCATGGGCGTATAAATTGGGAAAACTAAAAATCAGCAAGACACAGGCACCCCAAAGTTTAGGGCTGCTCTGTTGACAAGAACCCCCACTTCATTACACCTTAAATATCCTAGGAAAGAGAAAAATGGATAAAGAAGTTGGGGTCCTCATGTACAATGGAATATCACTCAGCCATGAAATCAACGTCATAAGGCTAGTAGCAGCACGATGAGTGGATTTAGGTACGACGATTCTAAGTGAAATAAGTCACACAGAAAAAGACACTTATCATAAGATATCACTTCTAGAGGGAATGTAAAAACCGCTACACTTGAACTGAATTACAAAACAGAACAGAGTCACACGTTCAGAAAACACACTATGGCTGCTGAACGGGAAAGGTGAGGTGGGGTGATGCATAAAACAAGGGTTTCAAATTAGCTCCGATACCGTTCCATAAACCCAATATGTAAGAGACAAGACCTATTCCTTTTTCAGTGAACTGGACTCAACACCCCCTATTCACCGCACAAGAATATATCTGACTAGTAAGAATCTTCAAACCTATGTATTGATATCTCTCTGTAAGTGAGTCAAGGGGGTGTAAAGCGGCATAAACACAGCCGTGAAAAGCAGCTAAACCCCATTATAAAAATAAATTACTTTTCAAAACCCGTGAAACAAAGGCAGTGAAAGAGAGAGAAATTCTTACAAAATTCGTTCAGGGGCTGTGATGCAACCTGGATTGACCATATCTAGACCCACAGCTGATTGAGACATAAGGGTGGACACTCTTGGGGCTGAGAGGTTCGGTGAGGTTGGGTGAGCCAACGCAGACCCTTTCAAGTAATACTGCATGGTACCCATCCCATGGGTCCCAAATCTCCAGGTTCAAGGGCATCTTCCTACGTCGAAAACAGGCATGAGAAACCCAGAAGATGGTACACCGTGTGATCGGGAAAGGTTTCTAAAACGCACCTCATTTCTCATCTCCTTTGCTCGGGTTCGCCATTCCAGCCGATTTACTAGCCATCTCCCTCCTTGGAGAATCAGCACCTTTAACCTCCTGTTCCGTACAGGTTGCAATTTGTCCTGAGGATGAACGGGAAGAGGGGGAACCAATGAGAGACTAGCTCTAGGTGTTGGGACAGGCACAGGTCACTCTATTTTCCCATCAGGAAGAAGAATTAAGCACAAGCTCAGCCTGCCCCCCAGAACCAGAAGAGGGCCTGAAGCAATCCTGCGCTTTTGCGGCCAGCTCCCAAAAAAGCGAGTTGAAAAATGGAGCTCAGGGGCACTGCAATTCACAAACCTGCAGAGTTTTAAATGATACCTCTCGTCCACAAATATATTAAGGGAAGGCAACGAAGAGGCTTTGAAAGCAAGGCAGAATTGCAGGAAACAGATTTCAGGAGGTAGATTCGAATCGCCTTGAAAGCACATGAAAAGCGGCAAAACGTGGACAATGATGCCCTTGGCCAAAAAGGGCGTATGCGTTTTTTCCTGAATATATTCAGGAAAAAACGCATACGCCCTTTTTGGCCAACCAAGCAACCTGGAAAGGCCAATCAGCGCTCCAAAGAAGTCTCGCTTCCCAGCGGGCAAAAGGGCCATGCGGAAAAAAGTGTCCAAACCAGAAATGCAGGACCGGCCATGGAGAAATGGGAGCCTTCCTACGCTGATGGGTGGGATGTAAATTGCCAACAGCCACTCTGGAGAAGTGTACGGTGTGTTCTGAAACATCTAAAAAACACAGCTTGGAGAGCATAGGGCACTTCCACTCATGGCCGTATAAATTGGGAAAACTAAAAATCAGCAAGACACAGGCACCCCAAAGTTTAGGGCTGCTCTGTTGACAAGAACCCCCACTTCATTACACCTTAAATATCCTAGGAAAGAGAAAAATGGATAAAGAAGTTGGGGTCCTCATGTACAATGGAATATCACTCAGCCATGAAATCAACGTCATAAGGCTAGTAGCAGCACGATGAGTGGATTTAGGTACGACGATTCTAAGTGAAATAAGTCACACAGAAAAAGACACTTATCATAAGATATCACTTCTAGAGGGAATGTAAAAACCGCTACACTTGAACTGAATTACAAAACAGAACAGAGTCACACGTTTAGAAAACACACTACGGCTGCTGAACGGGAAAGGTGAGGTGGGGTGATGCATAAAACAAGGGTTTCAAATTAGCTCAGATACCGTTCCATAAACCCAATATGTAAGAGACAAGACCTATTCCTTTTTCAGTGAACTGGACTCAACACCCCCTATTCACCGCACAAGAATATATCTGACTAGTAAGAATCTTCAAACCTATGTATTGATATCTCTCTGTAAGTGAGTCAAGGGGGTGTAAAGCGGCATAAACACAGCCGTGAAAAGCAGCTAAACCCCATTATAAAAATAAATTACTTTTCAAAACCCGTGAAACAAAGACAGTGAAAGAGAGAGAAATTCTTACAAAATTCGTTCAGGGGCTGTGATGCAACCTGGATTGACCATATCTAGACCCACAGCTGATTGAGACATAAGGGTGGACACTCTTGGGGCTGAGAGGTTCGGTGAGGTTGGGTGAGCCAACGCAGACCCTTTCAAGTAATACTGCATGGTACCCATCCCATGGGTCCCAAATCTCCAGGTTCAAGGGCATCTTCCTACGTCGAAAACAGGCATGAGAAACCCAGAAGATGGTACACCGTGTCATCGGGAAAGGTTTCTAAAACGCACCTCATTTCTCATCTCCTTTGCTCGGGTTCGCCATTCCAGCCGATTTACTAGCCATCTCCCTCCTTGGAGAATCAGCACCTTTAACCTCCTGTTCCGTACAGGTTGCAATTTGTCCTGAGGATGAACGGGAAGAGGGGGAACCAATGAGAGACTAGCTCTAGGTGTTGGGACAGGCACAGGTCACTCTATTTTCCCATCAGGAAGAAGAATTAAGCACAAGCTCAGCCTGCCCCCCAGAACCAGAAGAGGGCCTGAAGCAATCCTGCGCTTTTGCGGCCAGCTCCCAAAAAAGCGAGTTGAAAAATGGAGCTCAGGGGCACTGCAATTCACAAACCTGCAGAGTTTTAAATGATACCTCTCGTCCACAAATATATTAAGGGAAGGCAACGAAGAGGCTTTGAAAGCAAGGCAGAATTGCAGGAAACAGATTTCAGGAGGTAGATTCGAATCGCCTTGAAAGCACATGAAAAGCGGCAAAACGTGGACAATGATGCCCTTGGCCAAAAAGGGCGTATGCGTTTTTTCCTGAATATATTCAGGAAAAAACGCATACGCCCTTTTTGGCCAACCAAGCAACCTGGAAAGGCCAATCAGCGCTCCAAAGAAGTCTCGCTTCCCAGCGGGCAAAAGGGCCATGCGGAAAAAAGTGTCCAAACCAGAAATGCAGGACCGGCCATGGAGAAATGGGAGCCTTGCTACGCTGATGGGTGGGATGTAAATTGCCAACAGCCACTCTGGAGAAGTGTACGGTGTGTTCGGAAACATCTAAAAAACACAGCTTGGAGAGCATAGGGCACTTCCACTCATGGCCGTATAAATTGGGAAAACTAAAAATCAGCAAGACACAGGCACCCCAAAGTTTAGGGCTGCTCTGTTGACAAGAACCCCCACTTCATTACACCTTCAATATCCTAGGAAAGAGAAAAATGGATAAAGAAGTTGGGGTCCTCATGTACAATGGAATATCACTCAGCCATGAAATCAACGTCATAAGGCTAGTAGCAGCACGATGAGTGGATTTAGGTACGACGATTCTAAGTGAAATAAGTCACACAGAAAAAGACACTTATCCTAAGATATCACTTCTAGAGGGAATGTAAAAACCGCTACACTTGAACTGAATTACAAAACAGAACAGAGTCACACGTTTAGGAAACACACTACGGCTGCTGAACGGGAAAGGTGAGGTGGGGTGATGCATAAAACAAGGGTTTCAAATTAGCTCAGATACCGTTCCATAAACCCAATATGTAAGAGACAAGACCTATTCCTTTTTCAGTGAACTGGACTCAACACCCCCTATTCACCGCACAAGAATATATCTGACTAGTAAGAATCTTCAAACCTATGTATTGATATCTCTCCGTAAGTGAGTCAAGGGGGTGTAAAGCGGCATAAACACAGCCGTGAAAAGCAGCTAAACCCCATTATAAAAATAAATTACTTTTCAAAACCCGTGAAACAAAGACAGTGAAAGAGAGAGAAATTCTTACAAAATTCGTTCAGGGGCTGTGATGCAACCTGGATTGACCATATCTAGACCCACAGCTGATTGAGACATAAGGGTGGACACTCTTGGGGCTGAGAGGTTCGGTGAGGTTGGGTGAGCCAACGCAGACCCTTTCAAGTAATACTGCATGGTACCCATCCCATGGGTCCCAAATCTCCAGGTTCAAGGGCATCTTCCTACGTCGAAAACAGGCATGAGAAACCCAGAAGATGGTACACCGTGTCATCGGGAAAGGTTTCTAAAACGCACCTCATTTCTCATCTCCTTTGCTCGGGTTCGCCATTCCAGCCGATTTACTAGCCATCTCCCTCCTTGGAGAATCAGCACCTTTAACCTCCTGTTCCGTACAGGTTGCAATTTGTCCTGAGGATGAACGGGAAGAGGGGGAACCAATGAGAGACTAGCTCTAGGTGTTGGGACAGGCACAGGTCACTCTATTTTCCCATCAGGAAGAAGAATTAAGCACAAGCTCAGCCTGCCCCCCAGAACCAGAAGAGGGCCTGAAGCAATCCTGCGCTTTTGCGGCCAGCTCCCAAAAAAGCGAGTTGAAAAATGGAGCTCAGGGGCACTGCAATTCACAAACCTGCAGAGTTTTAAATGATACCTCTCGTCCACAAATATATTAAGGGAAGGCAACGAAGAGGCTTTGAAAGCAAGGCAGAATTGCAGGAAACAGATTTCAGGAGGTAGATTCGAATCGCCTTGAAAGCACATGAAAAGCGGCAAAACGTGGACAATGATGCCCTTGGCCAAAAAGGGCGTATGCGTTTTTTCCTGAATATATTCAGGAAAAAACGCATACGCCCTTTTTGGCCAACCAAGCAACCTGGAAAGGCCAATCAGCGCTCCAAAGAAGTCTCGCTTCCCAGCGGGCAAAAGGGCCATGCGGAAAAAAGTGTCCAAACCAGAAATGCAGGACCGGCCATGGAGAAATGGGAGCCTTGCTACGCTGATGGGTGGGATGTAAATTGCCAACAGCCACTCTGGAGAAGTGTACGGTGTGTTCTGAAACATCTAAAAAACACAGCTTGGAGAGCATAGGGCACTTCCACTCATGGGCGTATAAATTGGGAAAACTAAACATCAGCAAGACACAGGCACCCCAAAGTTTAGGGCTGCTCTGTTGACAAGAACCCCCACTTCATTACACCTTAAATATCCTAGGAAAGAGAAAAATGGATAAAGAAGTTGGGGTCCTCATGTACAATGGAATATCACTCAGCCATGAAATCAACGTCATAAGGCTAGTAGCAGCACGATGAGTGGATTTAGGTACGACGATTCTAAGTGAAATAAGTCACACAGAAAAAGACACTTATCATAAGATATCACTTCTAGAGGGAATGTAAAAACCGCTACACTTGAACTGAATTACAAAACAGAACAGAGTCACACGTTTAGGAAACACACTACGGCTGCTGAACGGGAAAGGTGAGGTGGGGTGATGCATAAAACAAGGGTTTCAAATTAGCTCAGATACCGTTCCATAAACCCAATATGTAAGAGACAAGACCTATTCCTTTTTCAGTGAACTGGACTCAACACCCCCTATTCACCGCACAAGAATATATCTGACTAGTAAGAATCTTCAAACCTATGTATTGATATCTCTCTGTAAGTGAGTCAAGGGGGTGTAAAGCGGCATAAACACAGCCGTGAAAAGCAGCTAAACCCCATTATAAAAATAAATTACTTTTCAAAACCCGTGAAACAAAGACAGTGAAAGAGAGAGAAATTCTTACAAAATTCGTTCAGGGGCTGTGATGCAACCTGGATTGACCATATCTAGACCCACAGCTGATTGAGACATAAGGGTGGACACTCTTGGGGCTGAGAGGTTCGGTGAGGTTGGGTGAGCCAACGCAGACCCTTTCAAGTAATACTGCATGGTACCCATCCCATGGGTCCCAAATCTCCAGGTTCAAGGGCATCTTCCTACGTCGAAAACAGGCATGAGAAACCCAGAAGATGGTACACCGTGTGATCGGGAAAGGTTTCTAAAACGCACCTCATTTCTCATCTCCTTTGCTCGGGTTCGCCATTCCAGCCGATTTACTAGCCATCTCCCTCCTTGGAGAATCAGCATCTTTAACCTCCTGTTCCGTACAGGTTGCAATTTGTCCTGAGGATGAACGGGAAGAGGGGGAACCAATGAGAGACTAGCTCTAGGTGTTGGGACAGGCACAGGTCACTCTATTTTCCCATCAGGAAGAAGAATTAAGCACAAGCTCAGCCTGCCCCCCAGAACCAGAAGAGGGCCTGAAGCAATCCTGCGCTTTTGCGGCCAGCTCCCAAAAAAGCGAGTTGAAAAATGGAGCTCAGGGGCACTGCAATTCACAAACCTGCAGAGTTTTAAATGATACCTCTCGTCCACAAATATATTAAGGGAAGGCAACGAAGAGGCTTTGAAAGCAAGGCAGAATTGCAGGAAACAGATTTCAGGAGGTAGATTCGAATCGCCTTGAAAGCACATGAAAAGCGGCAAAACGTGGACAATGATGCCCTTGGCCAAAAAGGGCGTATGCGTTTTTTCCTGAATATATTCAGGAAAAAACGCATACGCCCTTTTTGGCCAACCAAGCAACCTGGAAAGGCCAATCAGCACTCCAAAGAAGTCTCGCTTCCCAGCGGGCAAAAGGGCCATGCGGAAAAAAGTGTCCAAACCAGAAATGCAGGACCGGCCATGGAGAAATCGGAGCCTTGCTACGCTGATGGGTGGGATGTAAATTGCCAACAGCCACTCTGGAGAAGTGTACGGTGTGTTCTGAAACATCTAAAAAACACAGCTTGGAGAGCATAGGGCACTTCCACTCATGGGCGTATAAATTGGGAAAACTAAAAATCAGCAAGACACAGGCACCCCAAAGTTTAGGGCTGCTCTGTTGACAAGAACCCCCACTTCATTACACCTTCAATATCCTAGGAAAGAGAAAAATGGATAAAGAAGTTGGGGTCCTCATGTACAATGGAATATCACTCAGCCATGAAATCAACGTCATAAGGCTAGTAGCAGCACGATGAGTGGATTTAGGTACGACGATTCTAAGTGAAATAAGTCACACAGAAAAAGACACTTATCATAAGATATCACTTCTAGAGGGAATGTAAAAACCGCTACACTTGAACTGAATTACAAAACAGAACAGAGTCACACGTTTAGGAAACACACTACGGCTGCTGAACGGGAAAGGTGAGGTGGGGTGATGCATAAAACAAGGGTTTCAAATTAGCTCAGATACCGTTCCATAAACCCAATATGTAAGAGACAAGACCTATTCCTTTTTCAGTGAACTGGACTCAACACCCCCTATTCACCGCACAAGAATATATCTGACTAGGAAGAATCTTCAAACCTATGTATTGATATCTCTCTGTAAGTGAGTCAAGGGGGTGTAAAGCGGCATAAACACAGCCGTGAAAAGCAGCTAAACCCCATTATAAAAATAAATTACTTTTCAAAACCCGTGAAGCAAAGACAGTGAAAGAGAGAGAAATTCTTCCAAAATTCGTTCAGGGGCTGTGATGCAACCTGGATTGACCATATCTAGACCCACAGCTGATTGAGACATAAGGGTGGACACTCTTGGGGCTGAGAGGTTCGGTGAGGTTGGGTGAGCCAACGCAGACCCTTTCAAGTAATACTGCATGGTACCCATCCCATGGGTCCCAAATCTCCAGGTTCAAGGGCATCTTCCTACGTCGAAAACAGGCATGAGAAACCCAGAAGATGGTACACCGTGTGATCGGGAAAGGTTTCTAAAACGCACCTCATTTCTCATCTCCTTTGCTCGGGTTCGCCATTCCAGCCGATTTACTAGCCATCTCCCTCCTTGGAGAATCAGCACCTTTAACCTCCTGTTCCGTACAGGTTGCAATTTGTCCTGAGGATGAACGGGAAGAGGGGGAACCAATGAGAGACTAGCTCTAGGTGTTGGGACAGGCACAGGTCACTCTATTTTCCCATCAGGAAGAAGAATTAAGCACAAGCTCAGCCTGCCCCCCAGAACCAGAAGAGGGCCTGAAGCAATCCTGCGCTTTTGCGGCCAGCTCCCAAAAAAGCGAGTTGAAAAATGGAGCTCAGGGGCACTGCAATTCACAAACCTGCAGAGTTTTAAATGATACCTCTCGTCCACAAATATATTAAGGGAAGGCAACGAAGAGGCTTTGAAAGCAAGGCAGAATTGCAGGAAACAGATTTCAGGAGGTAGATTCGAATCGCCTTGAAAGCACATGAAAAGCGGCAAAACGTGGACAATGATGCCCTTGGCCAAAAAGGGCGTATGCGTTTTTTCCTGAATATATTCAGGAAAAAACGCATACGCCCTTTTTGGCCAACCAAGCAACCTGGAAAGGCCAATCAGCGCTCCAAAGAAGTCTCGCTTCCCAGCGGGCAAAAGGGCCATGCGGAAAAAAGTGTCCAAACCAGAAATGCAGGACCGGCCATGGAGAAATGGGAGCCTTGCTACGCTGATGGGTGGGATGTAAATTGCCAACAGCCACTCTGGAGAAGTGTACGGTGTGTTCGGAAACATCTAAAAAACACAGCTTGGAGAGCATAGGGCACTTCCACTCATGGGCGTATAAATTGGGAAAACTAAAAATCAGCAAGACACAGGCACCCCAAAGTTTAGGGCTGCTCTGTTGACAAGAACCCCCACTTCATTACACCTTAAATATCCTAGGAAAGAGAAAAATGGATAAAGAAATTGTGGTCCTCATGTACAATGGAATATCACTCAGCCATGAAATCAACGTCATAAGGCTAGTAGCAGCACGATGAGTGGATTTAGGTACGACGATTCTAAGTGAAATAAGTCACACAGAAAAAGACACTTATCATAAGATATCACTTCTAGAGGGAATGTAAAAACCGCTACACTTGAACTGAATTACAAAACAGAACAGAGTCACATGTTTAGGAAACACACTACGGCTGCTGAACGGGAAAGGTGAGGTGGGGTGATGCATAAAACAAGGGTTTCAAATTAGCTCAGATACCGTTCCATAAACCCAATATGTAAGAGACAAGACCTATTCCTTTTTCAGTGAACTGGACTCAACACCCCCTATTCACCGCACAAGAATATATCTGACTAGGAAGAATCTTCAAACCTATGTATTGATATCTCTCTGTAAGTGAGTCAAGGGGGTGTAAAGCGGCATAAACACAGCCGTGAAAAGCAGCTAAACCCCATTATAAAAATAAATTACTTTTCAAAACCCGTGAAACAAATACAGTGAAAGAGAGAGAAATTCTTACAAAATTCGTTCAGGGGCTGTGATGCAACCTGGATTGACCATATCTAGACCCACAGCTGATTGAGACATAAGGGTGGACACTCTTGGGGCTGAGAGGTTCGGTGAGGTTCGGTGAGCCAACGCAGACTCTTTCAAGTAATACTGCATGGTACCCATCCCATGGGTCCCAAATCTCCAGGTTCAAGGGCATCTTCCTACGTCGAAAACAGGCATGAGAAACCCAGAAGATGGTACACCATGTGATCGGGAAAGGTTTCTAAAACGCACCTCATTTCTCATCTCCTTTGCTCGGGTTCGCCATTCCAGCCGATTTACTAGCCATCTCCCTCCTTGGAGAATCAGCACCTTTACCCTCCTGTTCCGTACAGGTTGCAATTTGTCCTGAGGATGAACGGGAAGAGGGGGAACCAATGAGAGACAAGCTCCAGGGGTTGGGACAGGCACAGGTCACTCTATTTTCCCATCAGGAAGAAGAATTAAGCACAAGCTCAGCCTGCGCCCCAGAACCAGAAGAGGGCCTGAAGCAATCCTGCGCTTTTGCGGCCAGCTCCCAAAAAAGCGAGTTGAAAAATGGAGCTCAGGGGCACTGCAATTCACAAACCTGCAGAGTTTTAAATGATACCTCTCGTCCACAAATATATTAAGGGAAGGCAACGAAGAGGCTTTGAAGGCAAGGCAGAATTGCAGGAAACAGATTTCAGGAGGTAGATTCGAATCGCCTTGAAAGCACATGAAAAGCGGCAAAACGTGGACAATGATGCCCTTGGCCAAAAAGGGCGTATGCGTTTTTTCCTGAATATATTCAGGAAAAAACGCATACGCCCTTTTTGGCCAACCAAGCAACCTGGAAAGGCCAATCAGCGCTCCAAAGAAGTCTCGCTTCCCAGCGGGCAAAAGGGCCATGCGGAAAAAAGTGTCCAAACCAGAAATGCAGGACCGGCCATGGAGAAATGGGAGCCTTGCTACGCTGATGGGTGGGATGTAAATTGCCAACAGCCACTCTGGAGAAGTGTACGGTGTGTTCGGAAACATCTAAAAAACACAGCTTGGAGAGCATAGGGCACTTCCACTCATGGGCGTATAAATTGGGAAAACTAAAAATCAGCAAGACACAGGCACCCCAAAGTTTAGGGCTGCTCTGTTGACAAGAACCCCCACTTCATTACACCTTAAATATCCTAGGAAAGAGAAAAATGGATAAAGAAATTGTGGTCCTCATGTACAATGGAATATCACTCAGCCATGAAATCAACGTCATAAGGCTAGTAGCAGCACGATGAGTGGATTTAGGTACGACGATTCTAAGTGAAATAAGTCACACAGAAAAAGACACTTATCATAAGATATTACTTCTAGAGGGAATGTAAAAACCGCTACACTTGAACTGAATTACAAAACAGAACAGAGTCACACGTTTAGAAAACACACTATGGCTGCTGAACGAGAAAGGTGAGGTGGGGTGATGCATAAAACAAGGGTTTCAAATTAGCTCAGATACCGTTCCATAAACCCAATATGTAAGAGACAAGACCTATTCCTTTTTCAGTGAACTGGACTCAACACCCCCTATTCACCGCACAAGAATATATCTGACTAGTAAGAATCTTCAAACCTATGTATTGATATCTCTCTGTAAGTGAGTCAAGGGGGTGTAAAGCGGCATAAACACAGCCGTGAAAAGCAGCTAAACCCCATTATAAAAATAAATTACTTTTCAAAACCCGTGAAACAAAGACAGTGAAAGAGAGAGAAATTCTTACAAAATTCGTTAAGGGGCTGTGATGCAACCTGGATTGACCATATCTAGACCCACAGCTGATTGAGACATAAGGGTGGACACTCTTGGGGCTGAGAGGTTCGGTGAGGTTGGGTGAGCCAACGCAGACACTTTCAAGTAATACTGCATGGTACCCATCCCATGGGTCCCAAATCTCCAGGTTCAAGGGCATCTTCCTACGTCGAAAACAGGCATGAGAAACCCAGAAGATGGTACACCGTGTGATCGGGAAAGGTTTCTAAAACGCACCTCATTTCTCATCTCCTTTGCTCGGGTTCGCCATTCCAGCCGATTTACTAGCCATCTCCCTCCTTGGAGAATCAGCACCTTTAACCTCCTGTTCCGTACAGGTTGCAATTTGTCCTGAGGATGAACGGGAAGAGGGGGAACCAATGAGAGACTAGCTCTAGGTGTTGGGACAGGCACAGGTCACTCTATTTTCCCATCAGGAAGAAGAATTAAGCACAAGCTCAGCCTGCCCCCCAGAACCAGAAGAGGGCCTGAAGCAATCCTGCGCTTTTGCGGCCAGCTCCCAAAAAAGCGAGTTGAAAAATGGAGCTCAGGGGCACTGCAATTCACAAACCTGCAGAGTTTTAAATGATACCTCTCGTCCACAAATATATTAAGGGAAGGCAACGAAGAGGCTTTGAAAGCAAGGCAGAATTGCAGGAAACAGATTTCAGGAGGTAGATTCGAATCGCCTTGAAAGCACATGAAAAGCGGCAAAACGTGGACAATGATGCCCTTGGCCAAAAAGGGCGTATGCGTTTTTTCCTGAATATATTCAGGAAAAAACGCATACGCCCTTTTTGGCCAACCAAGCAACCTGGAAAGGCCAATCAGCGCTCCAAAGAAGTCTCGCTTCCCAGCGGGCAAAAGGGCCATGCGGAAAAAAGTGTCCAAACCAGAAATGCAGGACCGGCCATGGAGAAATGGGAGCCTTGCTACGCTGATGGGTGGGATGTAAATTGCCAACAGCCACTCTGGAGAAGTGTACGGTGTGTTCTGAAACATCTAAAAAACACAGCTTGGAGAGCATAGGGCACTTCCACTCATGGGCGTATAAATTGGGAAAACTAAAAATCAGCAAGACACAGGCACCCCAAAGTTTAGGGCTGCTCTGTTGACAAGAACCCCCACTTCATTACACCTTAAATATCCTAGGAAAGAAAAAAGTGGATAAAGAAGTTGTGGTCCTCATGTACAATGGAATATCACTCAGCCATGAAATCAACGTCATAAGGCTAGTAGCAGCACGATGAGTGGATTTAGGTACGACGATTCTAAGTGAAATAAGTCACACAGAAAAAGACACTTATCATAAGATATCACTTCTAGAGGGAATGTAAAAACCGCTACACTTGAACTGAATTACAAAACAGAACAGAGTCACACGTTTAGGAAACACACTACGGCTGCTGAACGGGAAAGGTGAGGTGGGGTGATGCATAAAACAAGGGTTTCAAATTAGCTCAGATACCGTTCCATAAACCCAATATGTAAGAGACAAGACCTATTCCTTTTTCAGTGAACTGGACTCAACACCCCCTATTCACCGCACAAGAATATATCTGACTAGGAAGAATCTTCAAACCTATGTATTGATATCTCTCTGTAAGTGAGTCAAGGGGGTGTAAAGCGGCATAAACACAGCCGTGAAAAGCAGCTAAACCCCATTATAAAAATAAATTACTTTTCAAAACCCGTGAAACAAAGACAGTGAAAGAGAGAGAAATTCTTACAAAATTCGTTCAGGGGCTGTGATGCAACCTGGATTGACCATATCTAGACCCACAGCTGATTGAGACATAAGGGTGGACACTCTTGGGGCTGAGAGGTTCGGTGAGGTTGGGTGAGCCAACGCAGACCCTTTCAAGTAATACTGCATGGTACCCATCCCATGGGTCCCAAATCTCCAGGTTCAAGGGCATCTTCCTACGTCGAAAACAGGCATGAGAAACCCAGAAGATGGTACACCATGTGATCGGGAAAGGTTTCTAAAACGCACCTCATTTCTCATCTCCTTTGCTCGGGTTCGCCATTCCAGCCGATTTACTAGCCATCTCCCTCCTTGGAGAATCAGCACCTTTACCCTCCTGTTCCGTACAGGTTGCAATTTGTCCTGAGGATGAACGGGAAGAGGGGGAACCAATGAGAGACAAGCTCCAGGGGTTGGGACAGGCACAGGTCACTCTATTTTCCCATCAGGAAGAAGAATTAAGCACAAGCTCAGCCTGCCCCCCAGAACCAGAAGAGGGCCTGAAGCAATCCTGCGCTTCTGCGGCCAGCTCCCAAAAAAGCGAGTTGAAAAATGGAGCTCAGGGGCACTGCAATTCACAAACCTGCAGAGTTTTAAATGATACCTCTCATCCACAAATATATTAAGGGAAGGCAACGAAGAGGCTTTGAAGGCAAGGCAGAATTGCAGGAAACAGATTTCAGGAGGTAGATTCGAATCGCCTTGAAAGCACATGAAAAGCGGCAAAACGTGGACAATGATGCCCTTGGCCAAAAAGGGCGTATGCGTTTTTTCCTGAATATATTCAGGAAAAAACGCATACGCCCTTTTTGGCCAACCAAGCAACCTGGAAAGGCCAATCAGCGCTCCAAAGAAGTCTCGCTTCCCAGCGGGCAAAAGGGCCATGCGGAAAAAAGTGTCCAAACCAGAAATGCAGGACCGGCCATGGAGAAATGGGAGCCTTGCTACGCTGATGGGTGGGATGTAAATTGCCAACAGCCACTCTGGAGAAGTGTACGGTGTGTTCTGAAACATCTAAAAAACACAGCTTGGAGAGCATAGGGCACTTCCACTCATGGGCGTATAAATTGGGAAAACTAAAAATCAGCAAGACACGGGCACCCCAAAGTTTAGGGCTGCTCTGTTGACAAGAACCCCCACTTCATTACACCTTAAATATCCTAGGAAAGCGAAAAATGGATAAAGAGGTTGTGGTCCTCATGTACAATGGAATATCACTCAGCCATGAAATCAACGTCATAAGGCTAGTAGCAGCACGATGAGTGGATTTAGGTACGACGATTCTAAGTGAAATAAGTCACACAGAAAAAGACACTTATCATAAGATATCACTTCTAGAGGGAATGTAAAAACCGCTACACTTGAACTGAATTACAAAACAGAACAGAGTCACACGTTTAGAAAACACACTATGGCTGCTGAACGGGAAAGGTGAGGTGGGGTGATGCATAAAACAAGGGTTTCAAATTAGCTCAGATACCGTTCCATAAACCCAATATGTAAGAGACAAGACCTATTCCTTTTTCAGTGAACTGGACTCAACACCCCCTATTCACCGCACAAGAATATATCTGACTAGTAAGAATCTTCAAACCTATGTATTGATATCTCTCTGTAAGTGAGTCAAGGGGGTGTAAAGCGGCATAAACACAGCCGTGAAAAGCAGCTAAACCCCATTATAAAAATAAATTACTTTTCAAAACCCGTGAAACAAAGACAGTGAAAGAGAGAGAAATTCTTACAAAATTCGTTCAGGGGCTGTGATGCAACCTGGATTGACCATATCTAGACCCACAGCTGATTGAGACATAAGGGTGGACACTCTTGGGGCTGAGAGGTTCGGTGAGGTTGGGTGAGCCAACGCAGACCCTTTCAAGTAATACTGCATGGTACCCATCCCATGGGTCCCAAATCTCCAGGTTCAAGGGCATCTTCCTACGTCGAAAACAGGCATGAGAAAGCCAGAAGATGGTACACCGTGTGATCGGGAAAGGTTTCTAAAACGCACCTCATTTCTCATCTCCTTTGCTCGGGTTCGCCATTCCAGCCGATTTACTAGCCATCTCCCTCCTTGGAGAATCAGCACCTTTAACCTCCTGTTCCGTACAGGTTGCAATTTGTCCTGAGGATGAACGGGAAGAGGGGGAACCAATGAGAGACTAGCTCTAGGTGTTGGGACAGGCACAGGTCACTCTATTTTCCCATCAGGAAGAAGAATTAAGCACAAGCTCAGCCTGCCCCCCAGAACCAGAAGAGGGCCTGAAGCAATCCTGCGCTTTTGCGGCCAGCTCCCAAAAAAGCGAGTTGAAAAATGGAGCTCAGGGGCACTGCAATTCACAAACCTGCAGAGTTTTAAATGATACCTCTCGTCCACAAATATATTAAGGGAAGGCAACGAAGAGGCTTTGAAAGCAAGGCAGAATTGCAGGAAACAGATTTCAGGAGGTAGATTCGAATCGCCTTGAAAGCACATGAAAAGCGGCAAAACGTGGACAATGATGCCCTTGGCCAAAAAGGGCGTATGCGTTTTTTCCTGAATATATTCAGGAAAAAACGCATACGCCCTTTTTGGCCAACCAAGCAACCTGGAAAGGCCAATCAGCGCTCCAAAGAAGTCTCGCTTCCCAGCGGGCAAAAGGGCCATGCGGAAAAAAGTGTCCAAACCAGAAATGCAGGACCGGCCATGGAGAAATGGGAGCCTTGCTACGCTGATGGGTGGGATGTAAATTGCCAACAGCCACTCTGGAGAAGTGTACGGTGTGTTCGGAAACATCTAAAAAACACAGCTTGGAGAGCATAGGGCACTTCCACTCATGGGCGTATAAATTGGGAAAACTAAAAATCAGCAAGACACAGGCACCCCAAAGTTTAGGGCTGCTCTGTTGACAAGAACCCCCACTTCATTACACCTTCAATATCCTAGGAAAGAGAAAAATGGATAAAGAAGTTGGGGTCCTCATGTACAATGGAATATCACTCAGCCATGAAATCAACGTCATAAGGCTAGTAGCAGCACGATGAGTGGATTTAGGTACGACGATTCTAAGTGAAATAAGTCACACAGAAAAAGACACTTATCATAAGATATCACTTCTAGAGGGAATGTAAAAACCGCTACACTTGAACTGAATTACAAAACAGAACAGAGTCACACGTTTAGAAAACACACTATGGCTGCTGAACGGGAAAGGTGAGGTGGGGTGATGCATAAAACAAGGGTTTCAAATTAGCTCAGATACCGTTCCATAAACCCAATATGTAAGAGACAAGACCTATTCCTTTTTCAGTGAACTGGACTCAACACCCCCTATTCACCGCACAAGAATATATCTGACTAGGAAGAATCTTCAAACCTATGTATTGATATCTCTCTGTAAGTGAGTCAAGGGGGTGTAAAGCGGCATAAACACAGCCGTGAAAAGCAGCTAAACCCCATTATAAAAATAAATTACTTTTCAAAACCCGTGAAACAAAGACAGTGAAAGAGAGAGAAATTCTTACAAAATTCGTTCAGGGGCTGTGATGCAACCTGGATTGACCATATCTAGACCCACAGCTGATTGAGACATAAGGGTGGACACTCTTGGGGCTGAGAGGTTCGGTGAGGTTGGGTGAGCCAACGCAGACCCTTTCAAGTAATACTGCATGGTACCCATCCCATGGGTCCCAAATCTCCAGGTTCAAGGGCATCTTCCTACGTCGAAAACAGGCATGAGAAACCCAGAAGATGGTACACCGTGTGATCGGGAAAGGTTTGTAAAACGCACCTCATTTCTCATCTCCTTTGCTCGGGTTCGCCATTCCAGCCGATTTACTAGCCATCTCCCTCCTTGGAGAATCAGCACCTTTAACCTCCTGTTCCGTACAGGTTGCAATTTGTCCTGAGGATGAACGGGAAGAGGGGGAACCAATGAGAGACTAGCTCTAGGTGTTGGGACAGGCACAGGTCACTCTATTTTCCCATCAGGAAGAAGAATTAAGCACAAGCTCAGCCTGCCCCCCAGAACCAGAAGAGGGCCTGAAGCAATCCTGCGCTTTTGCGGCCAGCTCCCAAAAAAGCGAGTTGAAAAATGGAGCTCAGGGGCACTGCAATTCACAAACCTGCAGAGTTTTAAATGATACCTCTCGTCCACAAATATATTAAGGGAAGGCAACGAAGAGGCTTTGAAAGCAAGGCAGAATTGCAGGAAACAGATTTCAGGAGGTAGATTCGAATCGCCTTGAAAGCACATGAAAAGCGGCAAAACGTGGACAATGATGCCCTTGGCCAAAAAGGGCGTATGCGTTTTTTCCTGAATATATTCAGGAAAAAACGCATACGCCCTTTTTGGCCAACCAAGCAACCTGGAAAGGCCAATCAGCGCTCCAAAGAAGTCTCGCTTCCCAGCGGGCAAAAGGGCCATGCGGAAAAAAGTGTCCAAACCAGAAATGCAGGACCGGCCATGGAGAAATGGGAGCCTTGCTACACTGATGGGTGGGATGTAAATTGCCAACAGCCACTCTGGAGAAGTGTACGGTGTGTTCTGAAACATCTAAAAAACACAGCTTGGAGAGCATAGGGCACTTCCACTCATGGGCGTATAAATTGGGAAAACTAAAAATCAGCAAGACACAGGCACCCCAAAGTTTAGGGCTGCTCTGTTGACAAGAACCACCACTTCATTACACCTTAAATATCCTAGGAAAGGGAAAAATGGATAAAGAAGTTGGGGTCCTCATGTACAATGGAATATCACTCAGCCAAGAAGTCAACGTCATAAGGCTAGCAGCAGCACGATGAATGGTTTTAGGTACGACCATTCTAAGTGAAATAAGTCACTCAGAAAAAGACACTTATCCTAAGATATCACTTCTAGAGGGAATGTAAAAACCGCTACACTTGAACTGAATTACAAAACAGAACAGAGTCACACGTTTAGAAAACACACTATGGCTGCTGGACGGGAAAGGTGAGGTGGGGTGATGCATAAAACAAGGGTTTCAAATTAGCTCAGATACCGTTCCATAAACCCAATATGTAAGAGACAAGACCTATTCCTTTTTCAGTGAACTGGACTCAACACCCCCTATTCACCGCACAAGAATATATCTGACTAGTAAGAATCTTCAAACCTATGTATTGATATCTCTCTGTAAGTGAGTCAAGGGGGTGTAAAGCGGCATAAACACAGCCGTGAAAAGCAGCTAAACCCCATTATAAAAATAAATTACTTTTCAAAACCCGTGAAACAAAGACAGTGAAAGAGAGAGAAATTCTTACAAAATTCGTTAAGGGGCTGTGATGCAACCTGGATTGACCATATCTAGACCCACAGCTGATTGAGACATAAGGGTGGACACTCTTGGGGCTGAGAGGTTCGGTGAGGTTGGGTGAGCCAACGCAGACCCTTTCAAGTAATACTGCATGGTACCCATCCCATGGGTCCCAAATCTCCAGGATCAAGGGCATCTTCCTACGTCGAAAACAGGCATGAGAAACCCAGAAGATGGTACACCGTGTGATCGGGAAAGGTTTCTAAAACGCACCTCATTTCTCATCTCCTTTGCTCGGGTTCGCCATTCCAGCCGATTTACTAGCCATCTCCCTCCTTGGAGAATCAGCACCTTTACCCTCCTGTTCCGTACAGGTTGCAATTTGTCCTGAGGATGAACGGGAAGAGGGGGAACCAATGAGAGACTAGCTCTAGGTGTTGGGACAGGCACAGGTCACTCTATTTTCCCATCAGGAAGAAGAATTAAGCACAAGCTCAGCCTGCCCCCCAGAACCAGAAGAGGGCCTGAAGCAATCCTGCGCTTTTGCGGCCAGCTCCCAAAAAAGCGAGTTGAAAAATGGAGCTCAGGGGCACTGCAATTCACAAACCTGCAGAGTTTTAAATGATACCTCTCGTCCACAAATATATTAAGGGAAGGCAACGAAGAGGCTTTGAAAGCAAGGCAGAATTGCAGGAAACAGATTTCAGGAGGTAGATTCGAATCGCCTTGAAAGCACATGAAAAGCGGCAAAACGTGGACAATGATGCCCTTGGCCAAAAAGGGCGTATGCGTTTTTTCCTGAATATATTCAGGAAAAAACGCATACGCCCTTTTTGGCCAACCAAGCAACCTGGAAAGGCCAATCAGCGCTCCAAAGAAGTCTCGCTTCCCAGCGGGCAAAAGGGCCATGCGGAAAAAAGTGTCCAAACCAGAAATGCAGGACCGGCCATGGAGAAATGGGAGCCTTGCTACGCTGATGGGTGGGATGTAAATTGCCAACAGCCACTCTGGAGAAGTGTACGGTGTGTTCGGAAACATCTAAAAAACACAGCTTGGAGAGCATAGGGCACTTCCACTCATGGGCGTATAAATTGGGAAAACTAAAAATCAGCAAGACACAGGCACCCCAAAGTTTAGGGCTGCTCTGTTGACAAGAACCCCCACTTCATTACACCTTCAATATCCTAGGAAAGAGAAAAATGGATAAAGAAGTTGGGGTCCTCATGTACAATGGAATATCACTCAGCCATGAAATCAACGTCATAAGGCTAGTAGCAGCACGATGAGTGGATTTAGGTACGACGATTCTAAGTGAAATAAGTCACACAGAAAAAGACACTTATCATAAGATATCACTTCTAGAGGGAATGTAAAAACCGCTACACTTGAACTGAATTACAAAACAAAACAGAGTCACACGTTTAGAAAACACACTATGGCTGCTGAACGGGAAAGGTGAGGTGGGGTGATGCATAAAACAAGGGTTTCAAATTAGCTCAGATACCGTTCCATAAACCCAATATGTAAGAGACAAGACCTATTCCTTTTTCAGTGAACTGGACTCAACACCCCCTATTCACCGCACAAGAATATATCTGACTAGTAAGAATCTTCAAACCTATGTATTGATATCTCTCTGTAAGTGAGTCAAGGGGGTGTAAAGCGGCATAAACACAGCCGTGAAAAGCAGCTAAACCCCATTATAAAAATAAATTACTTTTCAAAACCCGTGAAACAAAGACAGTGAAAGAGAGAGAAATTCTTACAAAATTCGTTCAGGGGCTGTGATGCAACCTGGATTGACCATATCTAGACCCACAGCTGATTGAGACATAAGGGTGGACACTCTTGGGGCTGAGAGGTTCGGTGAGGTTGGGTGAGCCAACGCAGACCCTTTCAAGTAATACTGCATGGTACCCATCCCATGGGTCCCAAATCTCCAGGTTCAAGGGCATCTTCCTACGTCGAAAACAGGCATGAGAAACCCAGAAGATGGTACACCGTGTGATCGGGAAAGGTTTCTAAAACGCACCTCATTTCTCATCTCCTTTGCTCGGGTTCGCCATTCCAGCCGATTTACTAGCCATCTCCCTCCTTGGAGAATCAGCACCTTTAACCTCCTGTTCCGTACAGGTTGCAATTTGTCCTGAGGATGAACGGGAAGAGGGGGAACCAATGAGAGACTAGCTCTAGGTGTTGGGACAGGCACAGGTCACTCTATTTTCCCATCAGGAAGAAGAATTAAGCACAAGCTCAGCCTGCCCCCCAGAACCAGAAGAGGGCCTGAAGCAATCCTGCGCTTTTGCGGCCAGCTCCCAAAAAAGCGAGTTGAAAAATGGAGCTCAGGGGCACTGCAATTCACAAACCTGCAGAGTTTTAAATGATACCTCTCGTCCACAAATATATTAAGGGAAGGCAACGAAGAGGCTTTGAAAGCAAGGCAGAATTGCAGGAAACAGATTTCAGGAGGTAGATTCGAATCGCCTTGAAAGCACATGAAAAGCGGCAAAACGTGGACAATGATGCCCTTGGCCAAAAAGGGCGTATGCGTTTTTTCCTGAATATATTCAGGAAAAAACGCATACGCCCTTTTTGGCCAACCAAGCAACCTGGAAAGGCCAATCAGCGCTCCAAAGAAGTCTCGCTTCCCAGCGGGCAAAAGGGCCATGCGGAAAAAAGTGTCCAAACCAGAAATGCAGGACCGGCCATGGAGAAATGGGAGCCTTGCTACGCTGATGGGTGGGATGTAAATTGCCAACAGCCACTCTGGAGAAGTGTACGGTGTGTTCTGAAACATCTAAAAAACACAGCTTGGAGAGCATAGGGCACTTCCACTCATGGGCGTATAAATTGGGAAAACTAAAAATCAGCAAGACACAGGCACCCCAAAGTTTAGGGCTGCTCTGTTGACAAGAACCACCACTTCATTACACCTTAAATATCCTAGGAAAGAGAAAAATGGATAAAGAAGTTGGGGTCCTCATGTACAATGGAATATCACTCAGCCATGAAATCAACGTCATAAGGCTAGCAGCAGCACGATGAATGGATTTAGGTACGACCATTCTAAGTGAAATAAGTCACTCAGAAAAAGACACTTATCCTAAGATATCACTTCTAGAGGGAATGTAAAAACCGCTACACTTGAACTGAATTACAAAACAGAACAGAGTCACACGTTTAGAAAACACACTATGGGTGCTGGACGGGAAAGGTGAGGTGGGGTGATGCATAAAACAAGGGTTTCAAATTAGCTCAGATACCGTTCCATAAACCCAATATGTAAGAGACAAGACCTATTCCTTTTTCAGTGAACTGGACTCAACACCCCCTATTCACCGCACAAGAATATATCTGACTAGTAAGAATCTTCAAACCTATGTATTGATATCTCTCTGTAAGTGAGTCAAGGGGGTGTAAAGCGGCATAAACACAGCCGTGAAAAGCAGCTAAACCCCATTATAAAAATAAATTACTTTTCAAAACCCGTGAAACAAAGACAGTGAAAGAGAGAGAAATTCTTCCAAAATTCGTTCAGGGGCTGTGATGCAACCTGGATTGACCATATCTAGACCCACAGCTGATTGAGACATAAGGGTGGACACTCTTGGGGCTGAGAGGTTCGGTGAGGTTGGGTGAGCCAACGCAGAGCCTTTCAAGTAATACTGCATGGTACCCATCCCTTGGGTCCCAAATCTCCAGGTTCAAGGGCATCTTCCTACGTCAAAAACAGGCATGAGAAACCCAGAAGATGGTACACCGTGTGATCGGGAAATGTTTCTAAAACGCACCTCATTTCTCATCTCCTTTGCTCGGGTTCGCCATTCCAGCCGATTTACTAGCCATCTCCCTCCTTGGAGAATCAGCACCTTTACCCTCCTGTTCCGTACAGGGTGCAATTTGTCCTGAGGATGAACGGGAAGAGGGGGAACCAATGAGAGACTAGCTCTAGGTGTTGGGACAGGCACAGGTCACCGTATTTTCCCATCAGGAAGAAGAATTAAGCACAAGCTCAGCCTGCCCCCCAGAACCAGAAGAGGGCCTGAAGCAATCCTGCGCTTTTGCGGCCAGCTCCCAAAAAAGCGAGTTGAAAAATGGAGCTCAGGGGCACTGCAATTCACAAACCTGCAGAGTTTTAAATGATACCTCTCGTCCACAAATATATTAAGGGAAGGCAACGAAGAGGCTTTGAAAGCAAGGCAGAATTGCAGGAAACAGATTTCAGGAGGTAGATTCGAATCGCCTTGAAAGCACATGAAAAGCGGCAAAACGTGGACAATGATGCCCTTGGCCAAAAAGGGCGTATGCGTTTTTTCCTGAATATATTCAGGAAAAAACGCATACGCCCTTTTTGGCCAACCAAGCAACCTGGAAAGGCCAATCAGCGCTCCAAAGAAGTCTCGCTTCCCAGCAGGCAAAAGGGCCATGCGGAAAAAAGTGTCCAAACCAGAAATGCAGGACCGGCCATGGAGAAATGGGAGCCTTGCTACGCTGATGGGTGGGATGTAAATTGCCAACAGCCACTCTGGAGAAGTGTACGGTGTGTTCGGAAACATCTAAAAAACACAGCTTGGAGAGCATAGGGCACTTCCACTCATGGGCGTATAAATTGGGAAAACTAAAAATCAGCAAGACACAGGCACCCCAAAGTTTAGGGCTGCTCTGTTGAAAAGAACCCCCACTTCATTACACCTTCAATATCCTAGGAAAGAGAAAAATGGATAAAGAAGTTGGGGTCCTCATGTACAATGGAATATCACTCAGCCATGAAATCAACGTCATAAGGCTAGTAGCAGCACGATGAGTGGATTTAGGTACGACGATTCTAAGTGAAATAAGTCACACAGAAAAAGACACTTATCATAAGATATCACTTCTAGAGGGAATGTAAAAACCGCTACACTTGAACTGAATTACAAAACAGAACAGAGTCACACGTTTAGAAAACACACTATGGCTGCTGAACGGGAAAGGTGAGGTGGGGTGATGCATAAAACAAGGGTTTCAAATTAGCTCAGATACCGTTCCATAAACCCAATATGTAAGAGACAAGACCTATTCCTTTTTCAGTGAACTGGACTCAACACCCCCTATTCACCGCACAAGAATATATCTGACTAGTAAGAATCTTCAAACCTATGTATTGATATCTCTCTGTAAGTGAGTCAAGGGGGTGTAAAGCGGCATAAACACAGCCGTGAAAAGCAGCTAAACCCCATTATAAAAATAAATTACTTTTCAAAACCCGTGAAACAAAGACAGTGAAAGAGAGAGAAATTCTTACAAAATTCGTTCAGGGGCTGTGATGCAACCTGGATTGACCATATCTAGACCCACAGCTGATTGAGACATAAGGGTGGACACTCTTGGGGCTGAGAGGTTCGGTGAGGTTGGGTGAGCCAACGCAGACCCTTTCAAGTAATACTGCATGGTACCCATCCCATGGGTCCCAAATCTCCAGGTTCAAGGGCATCTTCCTACGTCGAAAACAGGCATGAGAAACCCAGAAGATGGTACACCGTGTGATCGGGAAAGGTTTCTAAAACGCACCTCATTTCTCATCTCCTTTGCTCGGGTTCGCCATTCCAGCCGATTTACTAGCCATCTCCCTCCTTGGAGAATCAGCACCTTTAACCTCCTGTTCCGTACAGGTTGCAATTTGTCCTGAGGATGAACGGGAAGAGGGGGAACCAATGAGAGACTAGCTCTAGGTGTTGGGACAGGCACAGGTCACTCTATTTTCCCATCAGGAAGAAGAATTAAGCACAAGCTCAGCCTGCCCCCCAGAACCAGAAGAGGGCCTGAAGCAATCCTGCGCTTTTGCGGCCAGCTCCCAAAAAAGCGAGTTGAAAAATGGAGCTCAGGGGCACTGCAATTCACAAACCTGCAGAGTTTTAAATGATACCTCTCGTCCACAAATATATTAAGGGAAGGCAACGAAGAGGCTTTGAAAGCAAGGCAGAATTGCAGGAAACAGATTTCAGGAGGTAGATTCGAATCGCCTTGAAAGCACATGAAAAGCGGCAAAACGTGGACAATGATGCCCTTGGCCAAAAAGGGCGTATGCGTTTTTTCCTGAATATATTCAGGAAAAAACGCATACGCCCTTTTTGGCCAACCAAGCAACCTGGAAAGGCCAATCAGCGCTCCAAAGAAGTCTCGCTTCCCAGCGGGCAAAAGGGCCATGCGGAAAAAAGTGTCCAAACCAGAAATGCAGGACCGGCCATGGAGAAATGGGAGCCTTGCTACGCTGATGGGTGGGATGTAAATTGCCAACAGCCACTCTGGAGAAGTGTACGGTGTGTTCTGAAACATCTAAAAAACACAGCTTGGAGAGCATAGGGCACTTCCACTCATGGGCGTATAAATTGGGAAAACTAAAAATCAGCAAGACACAGGCACCCCAAAGTTTAGGGCTGCTCTGTTGACAAGAACCACCACTTCATTACACCTTAAATATCCTAGGAAAGAGAAAAATGGATAAAGAAGTTGGGGTCCTCATGTACAATGGAATATCACTCAGCCATGAAATCAACGTCATAAGGCTAGCAGCAGCACGATGAATGGATTTAGGTACGACCATTCTAAGTGAAATAAGTCACTCAGAAAAAGACACTTATCCTAAGATATCACTTCTAGAGGGAATGTAAAAACCGCTACACTTGAACTGAATTACAAAACAGAACAGAGTCACACGTTTAGAAAACACACTATGGCTGCTGGACGGGAAAGGTGAGGTGGGGTGATGCATAAAACAAGGGTTTCAAATTAGCTCAGATACCGTTCCATAAACCCAATATGTAAGAGACAAGACCTATTCCTTTTTCAGTGAACTGGACTCAACACCCCCTATTCACCGCACAAGAATATATCTGACTAGTAAGAATCTTCAAACCTATGTATTGATATCTCTCTGTAAGTGAGTCAAGGGGGTGTAAAGCGGCATAAACACAGCCGTGAAAAGCAGCTAAACCCCATTATAAAAATAAATTACTTTTCAAAACCCGTGAAACAAAGACAGTGAAAGAGAGAGAAATTCTTCCAAAATTCGTTCAGGGGCTGTGATGCAACCTGGATTGACCATATCTAGACCCACAGCTGATTGAGACATAAGGGTGGACACTCTTGGGGCTGAGAGGTTCGGTGAGGTTGGGTGAGCCAACGCAGACCCTTTCAAGTAATACTGCATGGTACCCATCCCTTGGGTCCCAAATCTCCAGGTTCAAGGGCATCTTCCTACGTCGAAAACAGGCATGAGAAACCCAGAAGATGGTACACCGTGTGATCGGGAAAGGTTTCTAAAACGCACCTCATTTCTCATCTCCTTTGCTCGGGTTCGCCATTCCAGCCGATTTACTAGCCATCTCCCTCCTTGGAGAATCAGCACCTTTACCCTCCTGTTCCGTACAGGGTGCAATTTGTCCTGAGGATGAACGGGAAGAGGGGGAACCAATGAGAGACTAGCTCTAGGTGTTGGGACAGGCACAGGTCACTCTATTTTCCCATCAGGAAGAAGAATTAAGCACAAGCTCAGCCTGCCCCCCAGAACCAGAAGAGGGCCTGAAGCAATCCTGCGCTTTTGCGGCCAGCTCCCAAAAAAGCGAGTTGAAAAATGGAGCTCAGGGGCACTGCAATTCACAAACCTGCAGAGTTTTAAATGATACCTCTCGTCCACAAATATATTAAGGGAAGGCAACGAAGAGGCTTTGAAAGCAAGGCAGAATTGCAGGAAACAGATTTCAGGAGGTAGATTCGAATCGCCTTGAAAGCACATGAAAAGCGGCAAAACGTGGACAATGATGCCCTTGGCCAAAAAGGGCGTATGCGTTTTTTCCTGAATATATTCAGGAAAAAACGCATACGCCCTTTTTGGCCAACCAAGCAACCTGGAAAGGCCAATCAGCGCTCCAAAGAAGTCTCGCTTCCCAGCGGGCAAAAGGGCCATGCGGAAAAAAGTGTCCAAACCAGAAATGCAGGACCGGCCATGGAGAAATGGGAGCCTTGCTACGCTGATGGGTGGGATGTAAATTGCCAACAGCCACTCTGGAGAAGTGTACGGTGTGTTCGGAAACATCTAAAAAACACAGCTTGGAGAGCATAGGGCACTTCCACTCATGGGCGTATAAATTGGGAAAACTAAAAATCAGCAAGACACAGGCACCCCAAAGTTTAGGGCTGCTCTGTTGACAAGAACCCCCACTTCATTACACCTTAAATATCCTAGGAAAGAGAAAAATGGATAAAGAAGTTGGGGTCCTCATGTACAATGGAATATCACTCAGCCATGAAATCAACGTCATAAGGCTAGTAGCAGCACGATGAGTGGATTTAGGTACGACGATTCTAAGTGAAATAAGTCACACAGAAAAAGACACTTATCCTAAGATATCACTTCTAGAGGGAATGTAAAAACCGCTACACTTGAACTGAATTACAAAACAGAACAGAGTCACACGTTTAGGAAACACACTACGGCTGCTGAACGGGAAAGGTGAGGTGGGGTGATGCATAAAACAAGGGTTTCAAATTAGCTCAGATACCGTTCCATAAACCCAATATGTAAGAGACAAGACCTATTCCTTTTTCAGTGAACTGGACTCAACACCCCCTATTCACCGCACAAGAATATATCTGACTAGTAAGAATCTTCAAACCTATGTATTGATATCTCTCTGTAAGTGAGTCAAGGGGGTGTAAAGCGGCATAAACACAGCCGTGAAAAGCAGCTAAACCCCATTATAAAAATAAATTACTTTTCAAAACCCGTGAAACAAAGACAGTGAAAGAGAGAGAAATTCTTACAAAATTCGTTCAGGGGCTGTGATGCAACCTGGATTGACCATATCTAGACCCACAGCTGATTGAGACATAAGGGTGGACACTCTTGGGGCTGAGAGGTTCGGTGAGGTTGGGTGAGCCAACGCAGACCCTTTCAAGTAATACTGCATGGTACCCATCCCATGGGTCCCAAATCTCCAGGTTCAAGGGCATCTTCCTACGTCGAAAACAGGCATGAGAAACCCAGAAGATGGTACACCGTGTGATCGGGAAAGGTTTCTAAAACGCACCTCATTTCTCATCTCCTTTGCTCGGGTTCGCCATTCCAGCCGATTTACTAGCCATCTCCCTCCTTGGAGAATCAGCACCTTTAACCTCCTGTTCCGTACAGGTTGCAATTTGTCCTGAGGATGAACGGGAAGAGGGGGAACCAATGAGAGACTAGCTCTAGGTGTTGGGACAGGCACAGGTCACTCTATTTTCCCATCAGGAAGAAGAATTAAGCACAAGCTCAGCCTGCCCCCCAGAACCAGAAGAGGGCCTGAAGCAATCCTGCGCTTTTGCGGCCAGCTCCCAAAAAAGCGAGTTGAAAAATGGAGCTCAGGGGCACTGCAATTCACAAACCTGCAGAGTTTTAAATGATACCTCTCGTCCACAAATATATTAAGGGAAGGCAACGAAGAGGCTTTGAAAGCAAGGCAGAATTGCAGGAAACAGATTTCAGGAGGTAGATTCGAATCGCCTTGAAAGCACATGAAAAGCGGCAAAACGTGGACAATGATGCCCTTGGCCAAAAAGGGCGTATGCGTTTTTTCCTGAATATATTCAGGAAAAAACGCATACGCCCTTTTTGGCCAACCAAGCAACCTGGAAAGGCCAATCAGCGCTCCAAAGAAGTCTCGCTTCCCAGCGGGCAAAAGGGCCATGCGGAAAAAAGTGTCCAAACCAGAAATGCAGGACCGGCCATGGAGAAATGGGAGCCTTGCTACGCTGATGGGTGGGATGTAAATTGCCAACAGCCACTCTGGAGAAGTGTACGGTGTGTTCTGAAACATCTAAAAAACACAGCTTGGAGAGCATAGGGCACTTCCACTCATGGGCGTATAAATTGGGAAAACTAAAAATCAGCAAGACACAGGCACCCCAATGTTTAGGGCTGCTCTGTTGACAAGAACCACCACTTCATTACACCTTAAATATCCTAGGAAAGGGAAAAATGGATAAAGAAGTTGGGGTCCTCATGTAAAATGGAATATCACTCAGCCATGAAATCAACGTCATAAGGCTAGCAGCAGCACGATGAATGGTTTTAGGTACGACCATTCTAAGTGAAATAAGTCACTCAGAAAAAGACACTTATCCTAAGATATCACTTCTAGAGGGAATGTAAAAACCGCTACACTTGAACTGAATTACAAAACAGAACAGAGTCACACGTTTAGAAAACACACTATGGCTGCTGGACGGGAAAGGTGAGGTGGGGTGATGCATAAAACAAGGGTTTCAAATTAGCTCAGATACCGTTCCATAAACCCAATATGTAAGAGACAAGACCTATTCCTTTTTCAGTGAACTGGACTCAACACCCCCTATTCACCGCACAAGAATATATCTGACTAGTAAGAATCTTCAAACCTATGTATTGATATCTCTCTGTAAGTGAGTCAAGGGGGTGTAAAGCGGCATAAACACAGCCGTGAAAAGCAGCTAAACCCCATTATAAAAATAAATTACTTTTCAAAACCCGTGAAACAAAGACAGTGAAAGAGAGAGAAATTCTTACAAAATTCGTTCAGGGGCTGTGATGCAACCTGGATTGACCATATCTAGACCCACAGCTGATTGAGACATAAGGGTGGACACTCTTGGGGCTGAGAGGTTCGGTGAGGTTGGGTGAGCCAACGCAGACCCTTTCAAGTAATACTGCATGGTACCCATCCCATGGGTCCCAAATCTCCAGGATCAAGGGCATCTTCCTACGTCGAAAACAGGCATGAGAAACCCAGAAGATGGTACACCGTGTGATCGGGAAAGGTTTCTAAAACGCACCTCATTTCTCATCTCCTTTGCTCGGGTTCGCCATTCCAGCCGATTTACTAGCCATCTCCCTCCTTGGAGAATCAGCACCTTTACCCTCCTGTTCCGTACAGGTTGCAATTTGTCCTGAGGATGAACGGGAAGAGGGGGAACCAATGAGAGACTAGCTCTAGGTGTTGGGACAGGCACAGGTCACTCTATTTTCCCATCAGGAAGAAGAATTAAGCACAAGCTCAGCCTGCCCCCCAGAACCAGAAGAGGGCCTGAAGCAATCCTGCGCTTTTGCGGCCAGCTCCCAAAAAAGCGAGTTGAAAAATGGAGCTCAGGGGCACTGCAATTCACAAACCTGCAGAGTTTTAAATGATACCTCTCGTCCACAAATATATTAAGGGAAGGCAACGAAGAGGCTTTGAAAGCAAGGCAGAATTGCAGGAAACAGATTTCAGGAGGTAGATTCGAATCGCCTTGAAAGCACATGAAAAGCGGCAAAACGTGGACAATGATGCCCTTGGCCAAAAAGGGCGTATGCGTTTTTTCCTGAATATATTCAGGAAAAAACGCATACGCCCTTTTTGGCCAACCAAGCAACCTGGAAAGGCCAATCAGCGCTCCAAAGAAGTCTCGCTTCCCAGCGGGCAAAAGGGCCATGCGGAAAAAAGTGTCCAAACCAGAAATGCAGGACCGGCCATGGAGAAATGGGAGCCTTGCTACGCTGATGGGTGGGATGTAAATTGCCAACAGCCACTCTGGAGAAGTGTACGGTGTGTTCTGAAACATCTAAAAAACACAGCTTGGAGAGCATAGGGCACTTCCACTCATGGGCGTATAAATTGGGAAAACTAAAAATCAGCAAGACACAGGCACCCCAAAGTTTAGGGCTGCTCTGTTGACAAGAACCCCCACTTCATAACACCTTAAATATCGTAGGAAAGAAAAAAGTGGATAAAGAAGTTGTGGTCCTCATGTACAATGGAATATCACTCAGCCATGAAATCAACGTCATAAGGCTAGTAGCAGCACGATGAGTGGATTTAGGTACGACGATTCTAAGTGAAATAAGTCACACAGAAAAAGACACTTATCATAAGATATCACTTCTAGAGGGAATGTAAAAACCGCTACACTTGAACTGAATTACAAAACAGAACAGAGTCACACGTTTAGGAAACACACTACGGCTGCTGAACGGGAAAGGTGAGGTGGGGTGATGCATAAAACAAGGGTTTCAAATTAGCTCAGATACCGTTCCATAAACCCAATATGTAAGAGACAAGACCTATTCCTTTTTCAGTGAACTGGACTCAACACCCCCTATTCACCGCACAAGAATATATCTGACTAGGAAGAATCTTCAAACCTATGTATTGATATCTCTCTGTAAGTGAGTCAAGGGGGTGTAAAGCGGCATAAACACAGCCGTGAAAAGCAGCTAAACCCCATTATAAAAATAAATTACTTTTCAAAACCCGTGAAACAAAGACAGTGAAAGAGAGAGAAATTCTTACAAAATTCGTTCAGGGGCTGTGATGCAACCTGGATTGACCATATCTAGACCCACAGCTGATTGAGACATAAGGGTGGACACTCTTGGGGCTGAGAGGTTCGGTGAGGTTGTGTGAGCCAACGCAGACCCTTTCAAGTAATACTGCATGGTACCCATCCCATGGGTCCCAAATCTCCAGGATCAAGGGCATCTTCCTACGTCGAAAACAGGCATGAGAAACCCAGAAGATGGTACACCGTGTGATCGGGAAAGGTTTCTAAAACGCACCTCATTTCTCATCTCCTTTGCTCGGGTTCGCCATTCCAGCCGATTTACTAGCCATCTCCCTCCTTGGAGAATCAGCACCTTTACCCTCCTGTTCCGTACAGGTTGCAATTTGTCCTGAGGATGAACGGGAAGAGGGGGAACCAATGAGAGACTAGCTCTAGGTGTTGGGACAGGCACAGGTCACTCTATTTTCCCATCAGGAAGAAGAATTAAGCACAAGCTCAGCCTGCCCCCCAGAACCAGAAGAGGGCCTGAAGCAATCCTGCGCTTTTGCGGCCAGCTCCCAAAAAAGCGAGTTGAAAAATGGAGCTCAGGGGCACTGCAATTCACAAACCTGCAGAGTTTTAAATGATACCTCTCGTCCACAAATATATTAAGGGAAGGCAACGAAGAGGCTTTGAAAGCAAGGCAGAATTGCAGGAAACAGATTTCAGGAGGTAGATTCGAATCGCCTTGAAAGCACATGAAAAGCGGCAAAACGTGGACAATGATGCCCTTGGCCAAAAAGGGCGTATGCGTTTTTTCCTGAATATATTCAGGAAAAAACGCATACGCCCTTTTTGGCCAACCAAGCAACCTGGAAAGGCCAATCAGCGCTCCAAAGAAGTCTCGCTTCCCAGCGGGCAAAAGGGCCATGCGGAAAAAAGTGTCCAAACCAGAAATGCAGGACCGGCCATGGAGAAATGGGAGCCTTGCTACGCTGATGGGTGGGATGTAAATTGCCAACAGCCACTCTGGAGAAGTGTACGGTGTGTTCTGAAACATCTAAAAAACACAGCTTGGAGAGCATAGGGCACTTCCACTCATGGGCGTATAAATTGGGAAAACTAAAAATCAGCAAGACACAGGCACCCCAAAGTTTAGGGCTGCTCTGTTGACAAGAACCCCCACTTCATTACACCTTAAATATCCTAGGAAAGAGAAAAATGGATAAAGAAGTTGTGGTCCTCATGTACAATGGAATATCACTCAGCCATGAAATCAACGTCATAAGGCTAGTAGCAGCACGATGAGTGGATTTAGGTACGACGATTCTAAGTGAAATAAGTCACACAGAAAAAGACACTTATCATAAGATATCACTTCTAGAGGGAATGTAAAAACCGCTACACTTGAACTGAATTACAAAACAGAACAGAGTCACACGTTTAGAAAACACACTATGGCTGCTGAACGGGAAAGGTGAGGTGGGGTGATGCATAAAACAAGGGTTTCAAATTAGCTCAGATACCGTTCCATAAACCCAATATGTAAGAGACAAGACCTATTCCTTTTTCAGTGAACTGGACTCAACACCCCCTATTCACCGCACAAGAATATATCTGACTAGTAAGAATCTTCAAACCTATGTATTGATATCTCTCTGTAAGTGAGTCAAGGGGGTGTAAAGCGGCATAAACACAGCCGTGAAAAGCAGCTAAACCCCATTATAAAAATAAATTACTTTTCAAAACCCGTGAAACAAAGACAGTGAAAGAGAGAGAAATTCTTACAAAATTCGTTCAGGGGCTGTGATGCAACCTGGATTGACCATATCTAGACCCACAGCTGATTGAGACATAAGGGTGGACACTCTTGGGGCTGAGAGGTTCGGTGAGGTTGGGTGAGCCAACGCAGACCCTTTCAAGTAATACTGCATGGTACCCATCCCATGGGTCCCAAATCTCCAGGTTCAAGGGCATCTTCCTACGTCGAAAACAGGCATGAGAAACCCAGAAGATGGTACACCGTGTGATCGGGAAAGGTTTCTAAAACGCACCTCATTTCTCATCTCCTTTGCTCGGGTTCGCCATTCCAGCCGATTTACTAGCCATCTCCCTCCTTGGAGAATCAGCACCTTTAACCTCCTGTTCCGTACAGGTTGCAATTTGTCCTGAGGATGAACGGGAAGAGGGGGAACCAATGAGAGACTAGCTCTAGGTGTTGGGACAGGCACAGGTCACTCTATTTTCCCATCAGGAAGAAGAATTAAGCACAAGCTCAGCCTGCCCCCCAGAACCAGAAGAGGGCCTGAAGCAATCCTGCGCTTTTGCGGCCAGCTCCCAAAAAAGCGAGTTGAAAAATGGAGCTCAGGGGCACTGCAATTCACAAACCTGCAGAGTTTTAAATGATACCTCTCGTCCACAAATATATTAAGGGAAGGCAACGAAGAGGCTTTGAAAGCAAGGCAGAATTGCAGGAAACAGATTTCAGGAGGTAGATTCGAATCGCCTTGAAAGCACATGAAAAGCGGCAAAACGTGGACAATGATGCCCTTGGCCAAAAAGGGCGTATGCGTTTTTTCCTGAATATATTCAGGAAAAAACGCATACGCCCTTTTTGGCCAACCAAGCAACCTGGAAAGGCCAATCAGCGCTCCAAAGAAGTCTCGCTTCCCAGCGGGCAAAAAGGCCATGCGGAAAAAAGTGTCCAAACCAGAAATGCAGGACCGGCCATGGAGAAATGGGAGCCTTGCTACGCTGATGGGTGGGATGTAAATTGCAAACAGCCACTCTGGAGAAGTGTACGGTGTGTTCGGAAACATCTAAAAAACACAGCTTGGAGAGCATAGGGCACTTCCACTCATGGGCGTATAAATTGGGAAAACTAAAAATCAGCAAGACACAGGCACCCCAAAGTTTAGGGCTGCTCTGTTGACAAGAACCCCCACTTCATTACACCTTCAATATCCTAGGAAAGAGAAAAATGGATAAAGAAGTTGGGGTCCTCATGTACAATGGAATATCACTCAGCCATGAAATCAACGTCATAAGGCTAGTAGCAGCACGATGAGTGGATTTAGGTACGACGATTCTAAGTGAAATAAGTCACACAGAAAAAGACACTTATCGTAAGATATCACTTCTAGAGGGAATGTAAAAACCGCTACACTTGAACTGAATTACAAAACAGAACAGAGTCACACGTTTAGAAAACACACTATGGCTGCTGAACGGGAAAGGTGAGGTGGGGTGATGCATAAAACAAGGGTTTCAAATTGGCTCAGATACCGTTCCATAAACCCAATATGTAAGAGACAAGACCTATTCCTTTTTCAGTGAACTGGACTCAACACCCCCTATTCACCGCACAAGAATATATCTGACTAGGAAGAATCTTCAAACCTATGTATTGATATCTCTCTGTAAGTGAGTCAAGGGGGTGTAAAGCGGCATAAACACAGCCGTGAAAAGCAGCTAAACCCCATTATAAAAATAAATTACTTTTCAAAACCCGTGAAACAAAGACAGTGAAAGAGAGAGAAATTCTTACAAAATTCGTTCAGGGGCTGTGATGCAACCTGGATTGACCATATCTAGACCCACAGCTGATTGAGACATAAGGGTGGACACTCTTGGGGCTGAGAGGTTCGGTGAGGTTGGGTGAGCCAACGCAGACCCTTTCAAGTAATACTGCATGGTACCCATCCCATGGGTCCCAAATCTCCAGGTTCAAGGGCATCTTCCTACGTCGAAAACAGGCATGAGAAACCCAGAAGATGGTACACCGTGTGATCGGGAAAGGTTTGTAAAACGCACCTCATTTCTCATCTCCTTTGCTCGGGTTCGCCATTCCAGCCGATTTACTAGCCATCTCCCTCCTTGGAGAATCAGCACCTTTAACCTCCTGTTCCGTACAGGTTGCAATTTGTCCTGAGGATGAACGGGAAGAGGGGGAACCAATGAGAGACTAGCTCTAGGTGTTGGGACAGGCACAGGTCACTCTATTTTCCCATCAGGAAGAAGAATTAAGCACAAGCTCAGCCTGCCCCCCAGAACCAGAAGAGGGCCTGAAGCAATCCTGCGCTTTTGCGGCCAGCTCCCAAAAAAGCGAGTTGAAAAATGGAGCTCAGGGGCACTGCAATTCACAAACCTGCAGAGTTTTAAATGATACCTCTCGTCCACAAATATATTAAGGGAAGGCAACGAAGAGGCTTTGAAAGCAAGGCAGAATTGCAGGAAACAGATTTCAGGAGGTAGATTCGAATCGCCTTGAAAGCACATGAAAAGCGGCAAAACGTGGACAATGATGCCCTTGGCCAAAAAGGGCGTATGCGTTTTTTCCTGAATATATTCAGGAAAAAACGCATACGCCCTTTTTGGCCAACCAAGCAACCTGGAAAGGCCAATCAGCGCTCCAAAGAAGTCTCGCTTCCCAGCGGGCAAAAGGGCCATGCGGAAAAAAGTGTCCAAACCAGAAATGCAGGACCGGCCATGGAGAAATGGGAGCCTTGCTACACTGATGGGTGGGATGTAAATTGCCAACAGCCACTCTGGAGAAGTGTACGGTGTGTTCTGAAACATCTAAAAAACACAGCTTGGAGAGCATAGGGCACTTCCACTCATGGGCGTATAAATTGGGAAAACTAAAAATCAGCAAGACACAGGCACCCCAAAGTTTAGGGCTGCTCTGTTGACAAGAACCACCACTTCATTACACCTTAAATATCCTAGGAAAGGGAAAAATGGATAAAGAAGTTGGGGTCCTCATGTACAATGGAATATCACTCAGCCATGAAATCAACGTCATAAGGCTAGCAGCAGCACGATGAATGGTTTTAGGTACGACCATTCTAAGTGAAATAAGTCACTCAGAAAAAGACACTTATCCTAAGATATCACTTCTAGAGGGAATGTAAAAACCGCTACACTTGAACTGAATTACAAAACAGAACAGAGTCACACGTTTAGAAAACACACTATGGCTGCTGGACGGGAAAGGTGAGGTGGGGTGATGCATAAAACAAGGGTTTCAAATTAGCTCAGATACCGTTCCATAAACCCAATATGTAAGAGACAAGACCTATTCCTTTTTCAGTGAACTGGACTCAACACCCCCTATTCACCGCACAAGAATATATCTGACTAGTAAGAATCTTCAAACCTATGTATTGATATCTCTCTGTAAGTGAGTCAAGGGGGTGTAAAGCGGCATAAACACAGCCGTGAAAAGCAGCTAAACCCCATTATAAAAATAAATTACTTTTCAAAACCCGTGAAACAAAGACAGTGAAAGAGAGAGAAATTCTTACAAAATTCGTTCAGGGGCTGTGATGCAACCTGGATTGACCATATCTAGACCCACAGCTGATTGAGACATAAGGGTGGACACTCTTGGGGCTGAGAGGTTCGGTGAGGTTGGGTGAGCCAACGCAGACCCTTTCAAGTAATACTGCATGGTACCCATCCCATGGGTCCCAAATCTCCAGGATCAAGGGCATCTTCCTACGTCGAAAACAGGCATGAGAAACCCAGAAGATGGTACACCGTGTGATCGGGAAAGGTTTCTAAAACGCACCTCATTTCTCATCTCCTTTGCTCGGGTTCGCCATTCCAGCCGATTTACTAGCCATCTCCCTCCTTGGAGAATCAGCACCTTTACCCTCCTGTTCCGTACAGGTTGCAATTTGTCCTGAGGATGAACGGGAAGAGGGGGAACCAATGAGAGACTAGCTCTAGGTGTTGGGACAGGCACAGGTCACTCTATTTTCCCATCAGGAAGAAGAATTAAGCACAAGCTCAGCCTGCCCCCCAGAACCAGAAGAGGGCCTGAAGCAATCCTGCGCTTTTGCGGCCAGCTCCCAAAAAAGCGAGTTGAAAAATGGAGCTCAGGGGCACTGCAATTCACAAACCTGCAGAGTTTTAAATGATACCTCTCGTCCACAAATATATTAAGGGAAGGCAACGAAGAGGCTTTGAAAGCAAGGCAGAATTGCAGGAAACAGATTTCAGGAGGTAGATTCGAATCGCCTTGAAAGCACATGAAAAGCGGCAAAACGTGGACAATGATGCCCTTGGCCAAAAAGGGCGTATGCGTTTTTTCCTGAATATATTCAGGAAAAAACGCATACGCCCTTTTTGGCAAACCAAGCAACCTGGAAAGGCCAATCAGCGCTCCAAAGAAGTCTCGCTTCCCAGCGGGCAAAAGGGCCATGCGGAAAAAAGTGTCCAAACCAGAAATGCAGGACCGGCCATGGAGAAATGGGAGCCTTGCTACGCTGATGGGTGGGATGTAAATTGCCAACAGCCACTCTGGAGAAGTGTACGGTGTGTTCGGAAACATCTAAAAAACACAGCTTGGAGAGCATAGGGCACTTCCACTCATGGGCGTATAAATTGGGAAAACTAAAAATCAGCAAGACACAGGCACCCCAAAGTTTAGGGCTGCTCTGTTGACAAGAACCCCCACTTCATTACACCTTCAATATCCTAGGAAAGAGAAAAATGGATAAAGAAGTTGGGGTCCTCATGTACAATGGAATATCACTCAGCCATGAAATCAACGTCATAAGGCTAGTAGCAGCACGATGAGTGGATTTAGGTACGACGATTCTAAGTGAAATAAGTCACACAGAAAAAGACACTTATCATAAGATATCACTTCTAGAGGGAATGTAAAAACCGCTACACTTGAACTGAATTACAAAACAGAACAGAGTCACACGTTTAGAAAACACACTATGGCTGCTGAACGGGAAAGGTGAGGTGGGGTGATGCATAAAACAAGGGTTTCAAATTAGCTCAGATACCGTTCCATAAACCCAATATGTAAGAGACAAGACCTATTCCTTTTTCAGTGAACTGGACTCAACACCCCCTATTCACCGCACAAGAATATATCTGACTAGTAAGAATCTTCAAACCTATGTATTGATATCTCTCTGTAAGTGAGTCAAGGGGGTGTAAAGCGGCATAAACACAGCCGTGAAAAGCAGCTAAACCCCATTATAAAAATAAATTACTTTTCAAAACCCGTGAAACAAAGACAGTGAAAGAGAGAGAAATTCTTACAAAATTCGTTCAGGGGCTGTGATGCAACCTGGATTGACCATATCTAGACCCACAGCTGATTGAGACATAAGGGTGGACACTCTTGGGGCTGAGAGGTTCGGTGAGGTTGGGTGAGCCAACGCAGACCCTTTCAAGTAATACTGCATGGTACCCATCCCATGGGTCCCAAATCTCCAGGTTCAAGGGCATCTTCCTACGTCGAAAACAGGCATGAGAAACCCAGAAGATGGTACACCGTGTGATCGGGAAAGGTTTCTAAAACGCACCTCATTTCTCATCTCCTTTGCTCGGGTTCGCCATTCCAGCCGATTTACTAGCCATCTCCCTCCTTGGAGAATCAGCACCTTTAACCTCCTGTTCCGTACAGGTTGCAATTTGTCCTGAGGATGAACGGGAAGAGGGGGAACCAATGAGAGACTAGCTCTAGGTGTTGGGACAGGCACAGGTCACTCTATTTTCCCATCAGGAAGAAGAATTAAGCACAAGCTCAGCCTGCCCCCCAGAACCAGAAGAGGGCCTGAAGCAATCCTGCGCTTTTGCGGCCAGCTCCCAAAAAAGCGAGTTGAAAAATGGAGCTCAGGGGCACTGCAATTCACAAACCTGCAGAGTTTTAAATGATACCTCTCGTCCACAAATATATTAAGGGAAGGCAACGAAGAGGCTTTGAAAGCAAGGCAGAATTGCAGGAAACAGATTTCAGGAGGTAGATTCGAATCGCCTTGAAAGCACATGAAAAGCGGCAAAACGTGGACAATGATGCCCTTGGCCAAAAAGGGCGTATGCGTTTTTTCCTGAATATATTCAGGAAAAAACGCATACGCCCTTTTTGGCCAACCAAGCAACCTGGAAAGGCCAATCAGCGCTCCAAAGAAGTCTCGCTTCCCAGCGGGCAAAAGGGCCATGCGGAAAAAAGTGTCCAAACCAGAAATGCAGGACCGGCCATGGAGAAATGGGAGCCTTGCTACGCTGATGGGTGGGATGTAAATTGCCAACAGCCACTCTGGAGAAGTGTACGGTGTGTTCTGAAACATCTAAAAAACACAGCTTGGAGAGCATAGGGCACTTCCACTCATGGCCGTATAAATTGGGAAAACTAAAAATCAGCAAGACACAGGCACCCCAAAGTTTAGGGCTGCTCTGTTGACAAGAACCACCACTTCATTATACCTTAAATATCCTAGGAAAGAGAAAAATGGATAAAGAAGTTGGGGTCCTCATGTACAATGGAATATCACTCAGCCATGAAATCAACGTCATAAGGCTAGCAGCAGCACGATGAATGGATTTAGGTACGACCATTCTAAGTGAAATAAGTCACTCAGAAAAAGACACTTATCCTAAGATATCACTTCTAGAGGGAATGTAAAAACCGCTACACTTGAACTGAATTACAAAACAGAACAGAGTCACACGTTTAGAAAACACACTATGGCTGCTGGACGGGAAAGGTGAGGTGGGGTGATACATAAAACAAGGGTTTCAAATTAGCTCAGATACCGTTCCATAAACCCAATATGTAAGAGACAAGACCTATTCCTTTTTCAGTGAACTGGACTCAACACCCCCTATTCACCGCACAAGAATATATCTGACTAGTAAGAATCTTCAAACCTATGTATTGATATCTCTCTGTAAGTGAGTCAAGGGGGTGTAAAGCGGCATAAACA